>NW_015388259.1:6360-40723 GCF_001527695.2 Protobothrops mucrosquamatus | reverse complement strand
GTCCAGTCTCTTCTTAAAAACTTCCAGTGTTGGAGCATTCACCACTTCTGGAGGCAGGTTGTTCCATTGGTTAATTGTTCTAACTGTCAGGAAGTTTCTCCTTAGTTCTAGGTTGCTTCTCTCCTTGATTAGTTTCCACCCATTGCTTCTCGTCCTGCCTTCAGGCGCCTTGGAGAATAGCTTGACTCCCTCTTCTTTGTGGCAGCCCCTGAGGTATTGAGCTAATACACTCCAATCATTTGTCTTACTTTACAAAGAAAATGTTTGAACCTTTGATCATTTTTGTTGCTCACAAAGACATCAAGGTATCAAAATATTGCAGTACCAAATATTGTCTTGACTAAGATTTTTCTTAAAAAGAAAACATTTTATTATTTTATTATTTACAGTACGCAACGTACGTAACACGGAAAACTATGCATATTTTTTAAAAGAATAATAATACGTTTGTGTTAAAATAACATGTCAGATGCTTATTCCTTTTTCAATCTGAGAAGGAAAAGGGAATGGGAAAAAAAATCTAGAGATGCAGTTCTCTGTTGCAAGTTGCTCTACTTTTAATTAAACACACTATGTGGAGTGTGCATAAAAATGAGCACTGTTCAAAGTAGGTAGGGCATCAACATACCCAGTTGTAATTGCAGAAAATTCTCTCTGCTTTGCAGCCCTGCCCAAAAGGGGCATCTGGAAATGTATTATTGTTATGCCAAACCAATACCTTTGAAGGCAGTCATTTTGTAAATTTATTTTGGTCACTTTTGTAGGAAAAACATGAATTATGTCAGTTTAGGGTAAGGAGAGCAAGACAGTGTAATCTCAGTCTGATTGTAAACAACGCTGAAATAGCATTGCACAGCTGCTCATGTCAGAAGGGAAGACCAACCTGGAAGCTATTATAAAGATAAAAGGGTATCACAGCCTTCAGAACAGTTTCTCAAACTGTAGTTCATGAGCTCCATTAAGTCACACCCAAACAGCTGGAGACCCTAAGAACATCTGTACTCGGTCTCCACTGTCCCCCACTCCACCCAAGTGTGGGAACACATACAGGCACAAACAAATGCTTTATCTCCTACTCCCAAACTTTCTCATTTCTAATTCGACCCAAACTAAATTAAGAAACCAAGATAACAAGCCCTAATCTAGACCCTGTAATTTTCAAATATGTTATTGGTTTGGATAATGATGCCAGGGAAAAATGTTCGGAACATGAGCCATGTATTTAAAATCTTAGAATGAACAAAAGCTTCACTAGCCAAGATTTTTAAGAATGTTTTAAGTCATCCAGAGTTCAAGAACTCCCTGTCAAGGGCCTTCCCTGTTGCAGGGGAAGGTTTTTCTTTTTTATTTAATCATAGCAGAATAATGATACTGTATGTTAACCCTTCAAGTCTCAAGTCCACTGTGAATTCCAGACCCAACACTTAGCAAATAAAAATGTAGGGGGTGAGTAAAATGTGAGTGACTTATAACCATTTTCACACTTACGACCTTTGTAGCATCCCCACGATCACGGGATCACAATTGGGATGCTTGGCAACTGGTTCATACTTATGACTGTTGCTGTGTCCCAAGGTCATGTGATCACCTTTTGCAACCTTCTGACAAGCAAAGTCATTGGGGAAGCCAGATTCACTTAACAAATGTGTTACTAACTTAACCACTGCAGTGTTTCACTTAACAATCGTGGCAAGAATGGTTGTAAAATGGGGCAAAACTCACTTAACAAATGTCTCACTTAGCATCAGAAATGTCGGGCTCAATTATTGGTGTACCTACCTGTACACCAAGAGATTTGTTGCCCTAACATAAGAAGTTTGCTATGAATTTCTGAAGCAGCAGTTGGTCATAATTACATGTACCCTACATAATGGTCCCATCTCCATCCAGTTCAACAAGGGTTACATGTGCTTTTTTCTGAAAAGTTATCCCAAACTAAAGATCTAATTTCTTAAGAAGTTACTATTAGTATCTAGCTCTCCAAGTATAGTTTTTTATTTTTGCCATGACATCTTACCCCATGGTTGGATGACATGCAGTATATTTAGCAAAGAGAAAAGTTCCACTGAACTCTCAGCTGCACATCATAAATTAATTTAAGCAGCATCTATTACCTGTTGTACATGAAGTCTTCCCCATGTCAGTTTGGTCTAGTTAGTAGTTAAAGCACCAGGCTAGAAAGCAGAGATTGTGAATTCTAGTTTCACCTTAGCCATGAAAGCCAACCAGGTGACTTTGGGCCAGTGATTCTCTCTCAGCCCAAGCTACCTCACAGAGTTGTTGTTATGGGGAAAATAAGAGGAGAAAGATGTGTTGGATATGTGTGTTGGATATGTGCACCATCTTGAGTTATTTGGAAAAACAATAATAATAATAAAGTTGGAAGGGACCTTGGAGGTCATCGAGTCCAACCCCCTGCTCAGGCAGGAACCCTACACCATTTCAGACAAATGGCTGTCCAGTCTCTTCTTAAAAACTTCCAGTGTTGGAGCATAATAAAGAGATAATAAGTGAATAAGTACTTCCTTAAATAAAATATTTGTTCCAGAGACTTCTAAAAAGATTCTAATGTAAATCCTATCCAATGCATGTTTCTTTAAAGCCAAGTGCTTCTGTCTTCAACAATACAAGTGTAAATATAAATACTGGCTTAATGCATAATCCATTTGTTAAAAACAAAGTTCTGAAAAAAATGCAATTGCATCAATAAAAGCAAGTGCAAGTAACTGTGCTTGAGAAACTGGGTTATTCCCATTTGTTTTATCTTTGATTATAGCCAAGAATTCCCTCTCCAAATGGAAAATAGAAATTTGTTTCATGTAAGCTTAAAGTCAAAACTGAAACAATTACTTTTGGGTGTGGCAATTATATACCCTTACTGGGGACAAATAAGTCAAAACTAATTTTTTAATCGATTGTTCACTTATCAATGTTATTTTCCATTTGATTCTTTAATATCCACCATATGTAGCTGACACTGTAAAGATTAAACCTATAAGCAATCATTCTGAATTGGTCTGCTTTAATGCAGAGCAGAATGGGAATATTTCTTTTTTCTAATTACCTCCTCATAAGACACTTATTTATTGAGTTGTTTATCAAACATATATAAAGCTGTCCAACTCCGTAGCAGTTCTGGGCAACATACCAAACTAAAAAGAGTGCAGGATAGCATAACAAAGAAAAAAGAACATTGCATGTCAGGAAGAGAATAAAAAACCTTGCGTTAATATGCAAAAAACTTTGCATATTAAACTTTGCATACATTCAACAAGCCTTAATATATCTTTATTGTTTCTGATCTTTACCAAGCAAAACCATTTCAAGCCTTCTCAGAAAGTTCCAGGTTCTTCTGAGGACTTCTGACTATGATGTTACTTCTGCTTCGTACTTCTTTCGTACTTCTAAGTATGATGTTACAAAGGAAGACCTGACAAAATGTCAGTACTGAATAAGCTGCCTTTGCTTCCATGTAGCTCTGCACATCACAGCTTTAAAATACTTGAAGGAGTGGGCATAGAATAGAGCTTTTTTTAATATAATCATTCATGCTTTCCCAGAGGTGTGCTTTTCAGAGTTTGGGTTTTTTTAATTAAAATCTGAACATCACTGACCATTGCCAAGCAGAAAGTAATGGAAAAGAAAAAAGAAATAGAAACTAGATGATAATCCAGGGGATCAAATTCAATCCCCGCTTGAATCCAGGAGCCATTCAGGTAGTCCTCGACTTACAACAGTTCATTGAGTGGTCTTTCAAAGTTACAACAGCACTGAAAAATGTGACTTATGACCGTTTTTTACACTTACGACCTTTGCAGCATCCCCACGATCGTGGGATCAAAATTCAGATGCTTGGCAACTGATTCATACTTATGACCAGGTCATGTGATCACCTATTGCGACCTTTTGACAAGCAAAGTCAGTGGGGAAACCAGATTCACTTAACAACAGTGTCACTAACTTTATCAACTGCAGGAAGTGGGAAGAAAGGTCATAAAATGGAGCAAAATTCATTTAACAAATGCCTCACTTAACAACAGACATTTTGGGCTCAGTTGTGTCATAAGTCGAGGACTACCTGTATTCTGCAGTTCTCCTATTTTACAGATAAGGAGCTCAAAGGCCAAGAGGTAAATGATTCATATAACATTAGTCACGCCAGAGGATTTATTTTGCAACAAGCTCTGTCAGCAGTCTTTCAACACAAAACTTCCTCTGATGCTCAGAGACATGAGACAGATCAGATAAACCAAGCTGATGCTATTAGCTAGAGTTAAATAAACTGGATTCTGGAAGCTTTGCAGGTCTTCTAGCAGATCAGGTCCCTTGCTTCCTGCAGAGGAACAGCCAGGTTCAAATTCCCATATCCATGAATTAGTTTTTCCTCTATTTCTCAGCCAAACTATTTCATGGTTTTTTGTGTTATTGCAGCACATTAAATAGGATATGTTGGAACACATCTATCTACGCCTCTCAGGTAAAGTCATAAAAAAAACTTTAAAGTATTGCTCTGTTCTAATTTAACATAAGCTTCATCACTTCTCACATCATGTGAGAAAATGTTGGGAAACTGAGGTGTTAAAAAAAGGAGGGAGGGAAGAGAGATAGGGACAATAAGCAACTGAAAGCTCTAAAATGTCAACCTGACAAGAAGAAGATTTTAAAAAGACTGAAATTCTAATAGCAATAGATCAAAGTACAAAGGGGAGGAAAGAAAAACTTAAGTGACATCCAATTAAAGAATGGAAAAGAACGCGCTCTTTTGTAGGACAATATTTCCGCCAAGATTTTGCAAATCTCCACCCTTGGAAATACTAGTGCAAAAAGACATCCCCCCAAAATAAGAAAGAAATTTAAACACCCCTACCCACATTGGATCGAATGCACTACAGGTAGTCTTCAACTTACGACAATTAAGACCAAAATTTCTGTTGCTAAGCGAGACAGCTGTTAACTGAGTCATGCCTGATTTTTAACCACCTTTTTCTGCAACCATCAAAAATACATGTCAGTTCCCCAAGCACCAGAATTTTAAACGTGTTGACTGTGGGGATGCTGTAATGGTCATAAGTGTGAGGACTGGGTATAAGAAACTTTTTTCAGCACCGGTGTACTTCAAACAGTTGTTAAATGAATAGTCATAAACCGAGGACTTGTACTTGAGTTGGAAGGCCTTCACAAATTGCAAGAATGCCAGCCAAAGCATGAGACAGTCCCACTCAATTGTGCAGACCTAGGGGTAAAAGTAAAGGTTTCCTCTGTCCAGAGGGAGCATTGTCCAAAGACCCTTTCCGTGGTCATCACTATACACCAGGGCGCACAGAATGCTGTTACCTTCCCATCGAAGTGGTACCTATTTACCTACTCGCATTTGCATGCTTTCGAACTGTTAGGTGGCAGGAGCTGGAGCAAGTTACAGGAGCTCACCCAGTTGTATGGTGCTCCGGTCTCAAACCCAGGCTGTCAGCTTTCCAGCTGACAAGCTCAGCGTCTTTAAGACCTACTTCAATGTTTTCCCCAAATGAACACAGATGGATTGACAAAGATAATGCAGTCCAGCCTCAATACCTATGCCTAATTTCCTTTGGGGGGAAATAAATCACCACTGAATCCAAGGAGTGTAAATAAGTTTGTCTACAGCCATAGTTTAAAAATAGACATTTTGACTACCTTTATACCATCAACAATCAAACAGGACCAGATGGTGAATAAAGAAAAAAAGAAGCCCAAAGACTAAAGTCTGAATCACTTCCTTTCCGTCTGCAGATCAAGGAATAATTTCTGCGCTGTTTTAAAGGTTTTCTGCCTGCATCAGCTCAATGGCTGAGTTCATAGATAAGTCTGAGGGAAAAAGCTAGGCAAGTTTTAGTCTTGTTCCAATGAACATGTCAAAAAGGTCTGGTGCATACATAATATTAAGTGACAAGAGGTTAGTGGCAACGCCACACAATCTCTTTTTAAAAAAAACACCACATTATGGTTTGGTATAATGTGTGAACCAAGCCAATATAATAGATGACGAAAGTTTATTTTTCATTTTATAGACATTTGGGAATGCTTTGTTTTGCCCAAGAAACCACTGTCGCAAGTCACAGATTTATGAGAAAAAGCCAAAGAAGGCATTTAAAATCTGATGTAAGGAAAAAGTTATAAAGTAGATTGCCAGGAGTGGAACAGGAAGTCTGCAGCAGG
The DNA here is from genome assembly GCF_001527695.2 of Protobothrops mucrosquamatus. Classification (NCBI taxonomy): domain Eukaryota; kingdom Metazoa; phylum Chordata; class Lepidosauria; order Squamata; family Viperidae; genus Protobothrops; species Protobothrops mucrosquamatus. Next base: position 34,531 of record NW_015388259.1, on the reverse strand, counting down.
AAAAATGAATTAGTCATTGTCCCTCCCAAGTCTTTCCACATATTATGTAAAGAAGATTTTCTGAAGAATTATCTTGCCTCAAGGGAAGCAGATTAAGCTGGATGTCAACAGCAGGGGGGAAGAGAAAAACTGGAATAAATGTGTGGGAGGGGGGAAGAAAAAGGCTGGACATCAATGAAGCCAGTGCAGAGAATAAATATGTAATTAACTTGTGGACAATGCATGATGACTTTGAGTAAAAACCAGACTTGATGGTTTTTCTCCACAATTCCTTCCATTGTATCTCCTGTTTTCCCATCTGAGAGCCCAAGAATACAATTAGCAGGAATCTCCTTGGTGGAGAGGATGGTGAAAGGAATATGGCAATATAGAAAGCAGAGCAAATCTGTACCTATCACCAAGGACTTAAAAGGTAATCCTTGACATACAACTATAATGGAGTCTGCCCATTATTGTTGAACATTGTAAAATGGTCACTCATGTGATCAACCTGATTTTACGACTTTTGCGGAAGTTATTAATCGAATGTGGCGGTCGTAAAGCTCACACTGCAGCTGTTGAATGAACCAATGGCTCATTATGGTTATGCTTTCTCTGAAAACCAGAAATGCCAATTTTTGGCAAAACCATGATAAAACATGATCATGTGACTGCAAGAGTTTTCACATAGCTATAAATACAACTGTGTTGCTGAGCCCCCGAAGTTTGGTCATATCATCGTGGAAGGAGCCCAACTGTCGTAAGTCCCCTTTTACAAGTCGGTGATAATTCTGAATGGTCGCTAAATGACTGGCTTTAAGTCAAAGTTCACTTATGTTCAATGAAAAGTATCACTAAACATCATTTGATGATGAATATTAGCTGGTCACAACCAATTTTTCTTAGATGCATCATTTCAAAAATCTTCATGAGGAAAAAAGAATAATTCATGAAGTCTTTGTTCCCCAAAACAATGAACCATGCAAATATAGGTAGGCCTCAACTTACAATCATTCATTTAGCAACTGTTACAACAGCACCAAAAAAGGTGATATAACTGTGTTTCAGTTACAACTGTTGCATCCCCATGATTATGTGACAGGGCTTGGCAACTGTCTCATGTTTATGACAGTTGCAGTGTTCCGGAGTCATGTGATTGCCTTTTGCGACCTTCTGACAAGCAAAATCAATGGCGAAACCAGATTCACTTAACAACCGTGTTACTAATTTAACAACTGCAATGACTCACTTAACAAATGTGGCAAGAAAAGTCGTAAAATGGGGCAAAACTCACTCAACACACGTCTCACTTAACAACATAAATTTTGGACTCAATTGTGGTCGTAAGTTGACGACTACCTAAACAAGCATGCCCAAGTTATCTAAAATGGAAATGTGTGCTGTAGTATTGGTCTGACTATAATTTCAGTCACAGAAAACATCTGAACCGAGGATACTCCAGATAATTACAACAAGAGTACCATTAAATCTTCTAAAACCACTGTTGCTTGTTTCTTACTAAATAAAGTAGTCAAAGCACTTTTCTATCACACTTTTTTTTCAGAACACCATTCTTCCATTTTATCATTGTTATTTTAGTATTCATAGCACAAGTGCACCAGGAGCTTTACATAATTTCCTATCACAGAGGATGAGAAAGATTGACAATTAATATGTTACAAACAGGATAACTTAAAGTCATAACGAGCCCGGCATCCTTCATTGTGCTCATACTAATTTTGTTTTACTGCCACCTCAGATGTTATCAGACAGCTTATTTTTCTTCTGAACACAGAATTTCAATGTTCACTTCTATCCAAGGCCAATCTTCAAAAGAAATTAAGCAAAATGGAATCAAGAATGATGCTACACAATAAAATTTCCCTCTTTAGAATAGACAAATTATATCTGTATGTATGTGTGTGTGTGTGTGTATAAAACTATACTGCATAAGAATATATAGCAGCGGTTCTCAACCTATGGGTCGCGACCCCATTTGGGGTCGATCGACCATTTCACGGGGTCGCCAAGCAAGGCTGTCCGCCATTTTTTTTCCCTTTTCCGGTGGGTGCCTTACCTCCCTTGAGCTGGGCCAGCTGGTGGTCGGCCTGCTCCGTCTCTGCCGCTTGCCAGCTACGCCTCAGCTGGCGCAGGGGACGGAACCACGCATGCTCGGCGCTCCCGGGCAGGGAAAGTCCTCGACTTACGACCGGTTGGGTAGTCCTCGACTTACGACCGTTTTAGTCCTTGACTTACGACTGATTTAGTCCTCGACTTATGACCGGTTGGGGGTCACGGCATTAAAAAGGTTGAGAACCACTGATATATAGTATATAGCAAATCAAAGAGGGATAAAAAAATCAAAATCAAAATACTACAAAATCCCTGGGTATATCATTGCTGCTTTATAAAGTATATTTTTTCTTGCTATGATCCAGAATTCGTCTTCCTTTCTTCTCCAAATGATAAGTTAGATTTGCGGAGGCAAAGTCTGATTTGACACTTGCAGAAGAAGTTGCCGCAATGTGGATGGCACAGGTTGTACCTATAAATCAAATTCTCTTATCAAATGTGTCTGTGGTCATTTGGGGCTTAAAGCAAAGGAGGAAATATGCCTATGGAAATTCTCAATATCCAGGTCATGGTTGTCCCAAAGAAGCTTTTCCAAAAGGCAGCTGGACTTTCTTGGTTTTTCCTTGAAAACTGAGGAAGTGAAGAAGCTTTTTGGATGAGAAGCAAAACGTTTTCAAGGAAAACACCAAGAAAGTCCCGTTGCCTTTTGGAAAAGCACCTTTGGGGCAAGAGAGGAAGAGAAATCCAGAGGCAATTCCATAAATGATGAGGGGGAGGAAACTGAAACAATTAGCTCGTGCAATAATTTTTTCTTCTTCTCCTACTTCCTCTCTCTTACACATAAAGAGCAAAACTGGGATTCTAGTGGTTAAAGGCACTGAAGTAGAAACCAGAAGATCATGAATTCTACCTCTGCCTTAAGTATAAAGCCAGCTGAGAGACTTTGGCCTATGAAGAAGACAATAGTGAACCATTTCTGAAAAGGATGCTAAGAAAACTGCAAGGCCATATCCAAGTAATCCTCAAGAATCAAGAATGACTAAAAAGCCCACATATAAAATCTAGATTCACACATCATTTATCTGTACCCGATAGAATCATAGCAGCACTTTCATTTATGCACTTTTTCTCCACTCATTTATTATATTTTAATCCCATCTGTCTCCCATCACAGGACTTAGAAATCCTGCAGTCCCTGTGGTAGACTGGAAATTTGACTTCTTGCTGTCTACTCTGGACTGGAATACAGGTAGTCCTCGAGTTACAACCACAAATGAGCCCAACATTTATGTTGCTAAGTGAAACATTTGTTAATTGAGTTTTGCCCCATTTTACGACCTTTTTTGCAACAGTTGTTAAGTGAATCATTGCAGTTGTTAAGTTAGTAAGATAGTGGTTAGTTCCCCATTGACTTTGCTTGTCAGAAGGTCACAAAAGGTTATTACATGACCCCGGGACAATGCAGCCGTCATAAATATGAACCAGTTGCCAAGCATTTGAATTTTGATCATGTGACCGTGAGGATACTACAATGGTCGTAAGTGTGAAAAACAGTCATAAGTCACTTTTTCAATGCCATTGTAACTTTGAACAGTCACCAAATAAACTGTTGTAAGTCAAGGACTACTTGTACTTAGACGCTGATGTGAATCCAAGTCAATGTATATAGTAAACCTGCATTTAAGCCTGCAATCAAAGAATCTGCTGCAACCTGATATATCTTTGCTAGTAAATGTCCATTAGAAAGCAGCATGCATTTCCTAAACTCAACACTACCCCATATATCAGCGGTTCTCAACCTTTTTAATGCCGCGACCCCCAACCGGTCGTAAGTCGAGGACTAAACCGGTCGTAAGTTGAGGACTAAACCGGTCGTAAGTCGAGGACTACCCAACCGGTCGTAAGTCGAGGACTTTCCCTGGCTGGGAGCACCGCGCATGCGTGGTTCCGCCCCCTGCGCCGGCCGAGGCGTAGCTGGCAAGCGGCAGAGACGGAGCAGGCCGACCACCAGCTGTCCCAGCCCAAGGGAGGTAAGGCACTCGCCGGAAAAGGGGGAAAAAAATGGCGGACAGCCTTGCTTGGCGACCCCCGTGAAATGGTCGATCGACCCCAAATGGGGTCGCGACCCATAGGTTGAGAACCGCTGCCATATACCATTCCCAGATAGAACATCCCAGTTTTTTTTAATTTATAAAACATGTACTATTTCCTATACAAAGAAATCTAATCGCTGATTTATATTCAGTGCTAATTTATTGACCATTATTAATTGAGTGGGAGAGAGTTAGAGAGGAACTAAAAGCTCATTCTAAAACACCCAGTCATGAAAGTGGGAGAGTAAAGCTTATCAGAGACAGACATCAAAGCTCAACACATACACACATTCCAGGAACTCAAAAGAGACTTTAATTGAATAGCGGCAAACAAAGAGAACTTGCAGATGATCAAGATTTATAACAAATTTGGTGTCAGAAGCACAAGTCCAAGCATACAATTATAGCCCATAAACATCATGCAGGGTAAATGGGAAAGAGACAACCTAATCTTTAAACTTTCTCAATTAGCACTCTTAAACCCTGTATAACTTGGTTCCCCAGCCAGCTAATCAACAAAATCAGGACTAATTCTGTTCCATTCAGCTGCACACAAAATATGTGACACAGAAACAGGTAAACAAAGCAAAAGAAAAAAATCACTTGAATAACAGATTCAAAGTTACTGGTAGTTAAAGTGATTTGCTTAGGAAGCAAGAAAATGTTGTGGAAAGTTGATTTTTATTTTAGTGCACTGCCTTGTTGATTTTAAGTGTTTTAACAAGTGTCTGCGTATTTGATTTTTTAATATATTAGAGGGGATTTCAGTGTTTGCTTCACTTTAGAGGGCTGCATTAAACTGCTTTTATTTTCATGGCTATAAAGTTTGTTATATAAACATGTAAAACATTTGGCAATGTTATTTTTTTCATTAAGTGATAATTTAATGCATTCAAGACTGCAACATTCCAACAAGAGAAAATTAAGAAAATGGAACCTGCTTCTCTTTTGCACTCAAAAGACCTAAGTCAGGGGTAGGCAACCTTGGCTCTTTTATGACTCGTGGACTTCAACTCCCAGAATTCCTGAGCCAGCTGGCTCAGGAATTCTGGGAGTTGAAGTCCACGAGTCATAAAAGAGCCAAGGTTGCCTACCCTTGACCTAAGTAATGCAATATTTTTCACCTGGAAAGGTATTCTCTCTGCAGGGGACCAGGATGGAATTTCTTCTATTTGGGGGAAGTAATATCTGCAGACTCACCATATTCTCTACATTAAATTATAAACTCTTGTCAACCTACACAGAACTTGTCTATGGAGATGCTCAGTCATCCAGGTCATTGTTGTCCCAAAAGTGGTTTTTCAAAAGGCACCTTTTGAAGGCATTTCGTTTCTCATCCAAGAAGCTTCTTCAGTTCTGACTGAAGGGTGGAAGATGGAAGGATGAAAGGAATATAAATCCTTCCGTCCTCCAACATTCAGTCAGAACTGAAGAAGCTTCTTGAATGAGAAGCGAAACGTCTTCAAAGAAAAAAACCAAAGGCCAGTTGCCTTTTGAAAAAGCACCTTTGGGACTAAACTAGAACTTACACCTTAAAGTTATTTCTATCTCTATGCATGGTCATTCATCAAAACCTAAATCTTCTTGGTTTCACAACCAAGAGGATATCACCAAGCACAGTGGCCCCCAACCTTTTGGGCACCAGGGACCGGTTCCATGGAGAGAGGTTTTCCCGTAGACTGGAGGGGGCGTGGTTTTACATGCTGCCTGCATCCTGAGGATGGGGCTTCACTTGTTTGCGCAGCCCAGTTTGTGCCATGCCACGGACCGGGGCCGACCCATGGACCGGGGGTGGGGTACCCCTGAACTTGCACACATTCAGTGTATACATACAGTAGTTTTTATATTATTGGCTCTTAGACAATTAAAATAGAATTGTCGCAATATATTATTCAAAAGCATAAAGTTTGGTTTTAAAATTCTTTCCCTATTATTCAAACAGACATAGGGGGACAGATATTACATCAATAAATACACAAACAGCCCATTTTACAAAATGAAGCATTTTGTTTTAATGTGTCAGGTCAGTCAGTCAGGAAACAGAAGAAAAGCAAGTACATGTCTTTACTCATCTTGCTACACATACAGTATGTACCTAGTTTCTGATGCATGCTGTTACTCATAGCCCTTTAGTGATTGGGATTTGTTGCTAGTTCTTCAAAAAAAAAAAGATGATCATGGCTTCTTTTCAAGTCTGGAAGTTTTTCACATCTTTTGTGCTTTAAACGTGTCTATTCTTGCTCAACTAGCTGCCTACTATTCCTTAAGATTCCTCTGTGAACAACAGTGGATTTCTGGAACACTATTTTGAATTCCAAAACTCCTGTTAAATATTATGCAAAGCCGTAGAGTTTAAAAAGTAAATCCTAGGAAAATAAAGAGGTAGAACAGCCCTTTTCAATAATCTATAAAACTCTTTAAAAAGCAGAGAATTACACAACTAAATTCTAAAGAGGTACAATGAAAACTATTACTTCACTTAAGTTTGTGGCAGTGAAATTACAAAGCTGCCCAAGCAATGTATGTGAATGTGCCAAAAAAACTGAATCCGAGACTTGGCAATCACAAAGTATACATTCTTCCTCTAAGCCATCATCTGCACACAGGCAAAATGTTCTGATCCACCAGAGTTTCTAGTATGCTTACTGTAATCTTTTCTTCACTCAACATATTATGCAGACAGATAGAGCATAATTTAAAGCTATGTTTAAGTTAATTCTTAATATTTAGAGACCTTCAGCTGATCAGTGGCTATTTATTACATTAGTCTCTCTGAATACAGTGCCAGTCTATGGTCAAAATATATTACACATTGGTAGATTACAACAGAGAAGACACTATTTTGCTACATTGAATGAAGCTAGCAGTATTATTACCGGATGCCTTAAACTTATCCCTCTACATAAGATCTACCACCTAGCTGGCATTGCCCTGCCTGCTGTCCACAGAGAAGAAGCAGCGTACAGAAACAGACTCAAATCATCAATATTTAGACAACACCCTCTCTATGGCCTACAACCAGCTCAGCACAGACTAAAATCCAGGAAAAGCTTCTTTAGGTCGATGGAAAAATTTGAAGAAATTGAAAGCAGAGTAGACCTATAGAAAGCTACAAAGAACAACACGGGATGGAACCAATGGATGTGCTGTTACCTGGGTCTGACAAAAGCTGGGAAGTATGAAAATCGTTGAATAAACTGTGCACAGGTACAAAATCGGGAGACACTCTGAACAAATGGGGCTGTCTGGTGGTTTTTGTTCTTTGTGATTGTGGTGACATGCAGACAACATCACATGCAGACAACACCTGCCTTTTGTGTCCCGATCAGTGTATCCTTGAAGACCTTATGGCAGTACCACAGAATGCCAATTAATGTTGCTAGTTTCTGGACAAAATCTGATTAATTTCTACATATTTTAATTTTGTATTTTATATTTTAAAATTTTACGTTATATGGTATGCCTTATTTACGTTATATGGTATGCCTTATTCATGGCTTTTGACATGAATAAACAACAAACAACCTACATTCAAAGATGGGTAGCTATTTTTCTCCTCTTATCTTAATAGCATATTCATTGTGGCTATTCACAGTACAACACTGAGGCAAAGAATATAGAAAAACATTGGAAAATCAAATTTCAGCAAGCCACCTATCTCCTTTCCATTATGCTAATCCACACCATTGATCCTGCATCAGTTTTCTTACTATCAATGCCATTCCAGATGTGCTGGACTTCAATCCCATCACCTCTGCTGTGACCAGCATAATCCGCAACCACCATAAAGAAAGCTATCATAGCTTTCATCACAAAAATCTATACCATTGATTTCAAGCCTCCACTACAGAAGGAACAGCCCTTGATTGTTTTATAATTTACCAATTAAGAATTTGACTCCTCCATATTCTTTACTCAATATTTTCCCAGTGGAAAAAGGCTTACCATCAAGTGCTTCTGTTTCAAACAATTTATTTGCCAGTCTTCTTACTACAGCCCTCAAGAGTATTTCGGATAGGGCAAAATTACAAAATTCAAAGAATCCCCAAGATCAGATCTATAGATTTCAGCTGGGATGTAGTTTACTTATGCAACTGAATCCTAGAATAGTTACCTAAAAAGAAAACAGACCGTGTAACTTTATATTAGCCACGTGATTTGTTTTGATATTAAGTCCTATAGTTGTATTTTGGCTTAGCATTACACGATAACCAACCACTGCTGACTTCTCAACCAACCACTCAAAACTAAACCATGGCTTATAATTATAGATGTAAGTACCAGGATATGCAAGGTATTGAGGTGGGTCCATTGTTGTTTACATCTGTTGTCTTCTCTTAATCTTTGTGATTTAAAAATATAATAGTTTGATGTATTGTTTTATAGTCTCCTATGTGGTCCAGAGTCAGCTTTTCATGAGATGAGTGGCCATATACATTTGATGAATACATAAAATAAATAAATCCAGATAACAAGGCCAGTGTCATTTCTGCTCTTGAGTCAATTCTTTAAAATGCCGGTCAATTCACCATATACCTTGAAACAACTCTTAAGATAAAGGTAAAGGTTTCCCCTGTCCAATTGTTTCAGACTCTAGAGGGTGGTCCTCATCTCCATTTCTTAGCTGAGGAGCCAGTATTGTCCGAAGATATTTCCATGGTCATGTGGCCAGCATGACTATACACAGAGGCACATGGAACGCTGTTACAGAATAAAAGAAAAACAGAGTTGGAAGGGACCTTGAAGGTCCAACTGCCTGCTCAAGCAGAAGACCCTATACCAGGGGTGTCAAACTGCCGGCCAACAGGCCAGATGAATCATAACAAAACCACACCCACCCCATTGCCGACAATGGGAAAAAAAGTTGCGATACATTGCGACACGTCATGTGACGTTGCGAGTTTGACAGCCCTGCCCTTTACCATTCCAAACAAGTAGCTGTCCAGTCTCTTTTTAAAACCCTCCAGTGATGGAGCACCCGCAACCTCTGGAAGCAAGCCAGTTTCACTGATTAATTGTTCTGTTAGAAAATTTCTCCTTAGTTCTAGGTTGCATCTTTCCTTAATTAGTTTTCATCCACTGTTTCTTGTCTTGCCTTCTGGTGCTTTGTAAAATAGGTTGACCCCCCTCAAATATTGGAACACTACTGTCATGTCATATTACCTTCCCACTGAAGTAGTACCTATTTATCTACTCACATTTGCAAGCATTCAAACTGCTAGATGGGCAGGAGCTGGAGCAAGTAATGGGAGCTCACCCCATCATGTGGCGCTCAGGTCTCAAAACACCTCTAGGAGAAGAAAATGAATTCAGAAAAATTGCATAAAAGGGTCAAGTACCTTCTCACTCCTGATCTTTTCACGTCTTACTTCCAGGTAAAAGGTGGAAAAAACAGGATATTTCATTGACTTTCACTGATGAATACTTCTGCCAAAATATTAACTTTCTGAGTAAATATTCACTCTATTCTTGGAAGGGTCAATAGTCCATTCTAAAACTGTCACATTTTTTCTGAAGTTACAACTATAAGCCAATCAAGCTCCTTTCATGACCAACACCTGCAGAGAGAGAAAAAATACCAGGATTCATAGTAGAAACATTACTTACTAGAGGGACCAACTATTCTAAAAATTCTCTGGCCACAGCACACAAAGGACTCTTAATACATTTCTTTTGTTAAGCTGGAATGTTTTATAAGGCATCCTAGCAATCTTCAAATCAAAATATGTATCTGTGTTTGCTATTGCTTGACAAGCTCAACAAAAGTTTACTTATCTTGACCAAAAATGATAACAAAGCCAGGTTTGAATACTAAGTAGAATTCTGTAGCTGGACTCACACTTTCAATAAGTCATAAAGTGCTTTGCTGTGCTTTGGCTTAGCCTGCTGTAAAAAATGTGATTTATAAAGACTATCTTACTGATTAGCATGTTGGGCAAACTCAGCTTGCTGTACAGCCTGTAAATCATGGCTACATAGTCCATGATTTCGTTTTCTCAACAAGCAGCATTATCTAGCTAACTCTGTCTTAATTTCTCAATTAATCGGGGGAGGCCCAGTTAGGAAAAAAGAGACTAGCAGAAAATTTCAGGCTGTGGGAAAATGGAAGCAAAAGTTGGAAGCCAATGGCAGATCGCTTCCATACTGTTGCTATGAAAATTGCAAAGATTCCAACAGGCTCAGCGTTGAGGACCTCTTGACCATTAATAAAGCCAGTTGCCATTAAACTAATTCATAATGATGGTTACGTGCTGTCACATTTCACAAGTAATGTAAAGCCCAGTCAAATTTCAAAGGATTTAAAAGCATCCTAATCAAAGTATCCTAATCAAAGTAACTTAATTTATTTCAACCAGCATCAGCTTTATCTGCTGAGATGTATAAAACTTCAAGGAAAATTAATTAGTTTGCTTCTGCAGATGGGTTTTTTAATAGAACTTGGAAAGACTAAGCTAAAACACGTCTTGAACACACTGCAAAAAAGGTAGTGGGCTTATTAGAAGAAGGGGTAGGGTAGGGGGGAACAGATGGAGGAAAAAAATGTGGGGCACTCAGCACTTTCTCTAGACAACATTTCATTGCAATTAACTTGCTAAACTTAGTTGTTCCTCTTGTCCCTTTTTGCCAACTGAATATGCAGAACAGATTTCACAGAAAATTCAGAATTAAACATTCTGACTTCATCCAGGTTATTGAGAAACAGATTCTGCTTCCTCTAATTTGCAGGCCCCTTCAAAAAGAAATCTGTTTAAGTTTAAATTCAGAGAAGCACAAATAAGGCTGCAGACTAACAGGAGGCAAGTTTTTAAAGAGAGACAGAATAAGAAAGAGAATCTACTTTCTTTTTTCCTGAACAGCCATTCACTCCCAGACCAGAAGACTACTTGCTAAATATTTGAGCTCCTGTCTTGCACAGAGATCAAGGTAAGATTAATTACTCAGGAAAGTGAAGATCAAGTATCACAGGAAACTGAGAGGCAAGTAAGTACCTGATTTATTTATGTGCACCTCAACAACAACAAAAGACATTTCAAAGCTGCGTCTGGTTCCAGAAATGAAAACTGTCTTGCTGGAATGGACATCCTTCTTCCCAAACAGTAGCCAGCTATTTTGGCATCACAATATACAGCAGTGTTTACCTCAGGTAATTAGATATAGACTGTCCCTGTCCATTGAGGCTCCACGCTGCTGACATGTCTATTAGCAATTAAGAGAAATTTAGCGCCCTGAGTCATATTTTGCCTGCTTTTTTAAAAAATAAACTATTAAAACTTCTATCCAGTACAAATTGGGATGGTTCATACTGAAATATTTTCTAAAATAACTCCATTTACTTTTCACCCTATTAAAAATCTTAATAAATAACACATTTGTATGTAAGAACAGATATAATGTGCTTCTAAAGGCTTCTGGAAATAAGTCATGCTTCAAGAAATTATCAGATCAGATTTCATAAATAGTCAAGGCTGGAAAAAGGCTTCAACAGAAGATGGAAAAAGGCAGCAAAAGAAAAGGATGTAAGCTCTTGCAGGTATTTCCCTCATCTTGCACCCCAAAATATAGCCAAATCAACTAATTTCACACACATCCTTTATGTAAACATGCCTGCAGTGTGGTGAACATAAGCGACTGGAGAACCTAGAACTACTTTGTATGAGAACCAAACTTTGCTTCCAATTCAATGCAACGCCATCAAGTCTGTCACTATATGAGCATATGGCAAACGTGGGAGCAGGTTTTGTGCAAGAAAGTCTTTCATTAGTTTACTGTTAAACAGAAAAAACAGTCCATTGTGAGGCAATGCAGTGGTCCCCTCATGACCTTCATTCGCAGAAAGGACAACTGGCTTCACATAGCCCCAACAGACAATTGTCAGAAAAACTGCTGGGTGACAAAGCTGTCTGTGCAAGTGTGTCCACATGTCCATAAAAAACAGATAGGCTAGCTCAGGTAGTAAAAAGTATCTTTGATGACTGGCCTCTCAGGGAAGAGGTATCCCTGCATGGCCTTACCTCCTATTGGAACCACGTTGTGAGTGGATGGTCTCCTCGCAGGCAGCCATTTTGTGAAAGCAGCCACAATGGATGCTCAGATTTTCAATACTCCCCTTGGCTGAAAAGATAAAGCTCTACAAAGCATGCATATTTCATCCTGAAAGATCTTAGCTGATAATCCATTTCTCAGGTATTTCTAGTAAAGAAAAGAAGGTAGATCAACCCAACTGCTGGTGACTTCCTGAATCCATCAATGTTTTCTTACAAAAACATTGTGGACTTGTCCAGGGAGTCACCAGAAGTCAAAACTGATCTGAAGGCACACATGGACAAACAGTCTACCAATGTCTTCTTTCAGGATTTGTCAAATTTCCCTCCTAAATGGATTTCTCTGGAGCTATCCCATCTAAGCATTAACCAAATCTAACTCTCCTCAGCTTTTTCTTGACAGCAAGCAAAGTTGACCAAGAACATCTCTCCACTGTGATATACTGACTAAATTGTTTGATTAGAAACAGGGAGACTCAGGCTTAAATTCTCTCTAAATTTTGGAAACCTGTTGGAAGGCTTTGATCAAGTTATTGTCTCTCAGTCATACATTACCCAGAAGTCCCAGAGAAAAGTTGGGATATAAATCTAACAAATATTTTAAAGTGTCAGCTCATTTGCAAGAACTGCAATCTCACTTTTAGACATTTTGGTAATTCTGATATGAAATATAGCCCTGATCTAATTAACCTCTAAGCAAGTCTTGATGTATACTGCTTTAGAACAATATGTGCTTATATAACTGAACTTCCCTATTTGCTCATTGTGTACAGTGTGTTTCTTTAACGCAAGGATCTTAACTCTGCAAACACAGCTGTGATCAGCATTTAAACCTAGCTAATTAGTTTCAAACAGATTCATTATCACTAAAACCCTTCCATGGCCCTCCTTGCAAAACTGTTGTGTCAGCATCTTCAGATTAAAAAAAACTCATACGAGCTATTTTTAAAAAGGAGAATAGCAAACAAGTGCACAATCCTGTTCATAAGATAAGATAACTTTTATTGTCATTTTTTTTTACTATGGGCACAACGGCCCACATCAAAAATGAAATTCAGTTGCCCGCTCTCAAAGTGAAACACATACATGGCACACACCTAAACATACTATATACAACATATGTATAGACCCACACCCCTACATATACATAACAAATAAATATTAAATACTGTCCATCTTGAATATATAACGGAAGGAGGAAGCTTGAGAGTTCACAAGGTTAATGCCAAGAAAATCAAGTCTGGGATGTCAAGAGAGTTCACACGGACCTGTTCTTGCAGCACCTCTTGATGTAACCCTAGCTAGCTTTTAAACTGTAGAGCAGCCTAGTGTGTATGTCTGAAGATCAAGCTCTGGGCAGGTCAGAAAGCTGGTTAACGTACTTTGGCAATAGAGGATTCTACAGAACATATAATAACTATCTGCTACCCAAAGCAACTCCGCAGAATTAATTTCAAAAGGAAATAAGAGAGACATAGAATGGAAAAAACCACAGGAAATGTTTATATCACTGGAAATAGCCATCAACATGGAAAAACATATGTAAAGGGCTTGAGGTTGGAGCAATTCCACACCTCATGTTGACTGAGGTTACAGCTTTTGTAGGAAAGAAAAATAAATGAGACAGTGAAGACAGTGATCTTTTGGACAGATCAACAGATCCACTTCCCCAAAGTGCTGAACACCTGAGACAAGATAACTGACTCTGCAAAATATATGACCACACATTTTAGCAGATCCCCTGAATTGTCTTTCAGGCCATATTCATCAGGGTAAAAAAAAAAAAAAAGAAAACATTGAATTCTGAGATGGACGGGAAGAGTTTCATGAGTGAGGAAGTATAAAAGAGCCTCTGCTTTTCAATCCAAATAGCCAATGAGACACACAGAGTCCAAATGAGCAACTCCAGTTAAAGCAAGAAAAGATGCAGCAGATTACACTGTGATTCAGAGCCATTTTATTTAAAAGAAATTAATGGGGCGTGCACTTGGTCTGAGGCATGAATAAGAATTCCTGAACATTTAAGAAAACTCACAGCGCAATCCTGCACACCTTTTGCTCAACAGTGACTCTGTGTCCTTGGCCGCCCCTTAAAAAAAAAAAAATCAGGTATCACAGGTGAAATCCCCAATTGATGGAAGCCACCCCAGTTCTGTAGCACTGTAACAAATGAACTGAAATAGTATGTCCACTTACCTACCCGCCAAGCCACAAACTTACAATGTTGCACCTGTTTTTTTCAGCTTACAATTGAACAATTGTACCAAGAATCAGGAAGGAGGTCAAATAAATAAATAATTGCATACCTAACAGGACTATCTATGAAAGAGCTGTGATTTAGCTGGAGCATTATTATTTTTTTTTAAAAAAAAGACAAAAATGAAGCAAGGAAGGGAGCGAGATGGAGAATTGCCTGGAACATTTGCAAGGCATTAATCTGTCACTGCTACCCTAGCCACGTGTGCGAAAGAGAAGGAAAGCAATGAGAGAGGCCAAGTGCCTTCACTTACTTTTCATACTCGGCGTTGTCCCTATCACACCGAGAATCCTTGTGCTTCTGCCAATCTTTGCCATGCTTGCAGGTAGTCAACAGGACAACATCTTCCCCATTATGGACATGATATAAGGCATTCCTGGTGTCTGATCCTATCCCAGTTAGGTACCTTTTCCCCTTGAATACCAACATATACTTCCTCAGAGGGGGGATGGTGTTAAACCTCAAGAAGCCTCTCTCTCCTCCTGTCCTTGGGTGATCCTTAGAAAAAAGAGGGATGGAGACGTCAAACTTCGGCCGGAAGTTTTCCGTACTGATGCTGGCTTTGGCCAACATGGCCTGGCCAATGTCAAAACCCACGTCCTCGGTGTAGTCAGGCCAGGTGCCGGAATATAAGTTAAAAACTAAATGATTCCTCCCATTGTTCCACAAATGGAGGCTTTGCACTTTGGAGCGCAGGTTGTGCACGTACTGGGGAGAAAGCTGGTCTCGGTCTAAGGTGTCCAAGCTGAGGACGAAGAGGCAAGCTTGGCTGGGGTCCGAAGTATAAAAGCGGGAGCCTTCGATGGCCGCCAGGATGTTTTGGTAACTCTCGGCGATCTTCTCCCCTTTCTGTTGGGGGTAGACGTAGACCTTGAAGCCGTTTTTTTTGCAAAGGGCGAAGTCGAAGCAGGACTCCATGCGGCACTTCTTGCCCTTGTAGACGCCGGTGTTGGCGTCGCGCTTCTGGCGAGGGGAAGCGTGCCGGTTGTAATCCTGGCTCTCCAGCTGATCCCAAGGCAGGAAAGGGCGCAGGGCGTCCGGGAATCGGGGCCAGGAGCGTTCGTGGCGCTGCAAGCCATTCTTGCTGCTGCTGCTGCTACTGCTGCGCGCCTCTCGCCTGCTTTGGCTTCTGGATGCTCTGAACTGCAAGCCGCCGAAGTAGAAGAGCAGGACGACGAAAGTGCCAGCCGAGAGCAGGGTGAAGTAGCGTTTTTTGGCCTGCATGTGTCCTATCTGGGTCAAGAGGATCGTCAATAAACACAAAGCTCGCCCAACTTTGCCAACTGACACTTTCAGCTTGAGTCCGCCATTTTCCCGCCTGCCAAGACTTTAAACTCTCTTCTCCCACCTTCTCTCGATTCCTTTCCCAAAGGCTCGGACTGATGCAGCGCATGTGGGCGATTTCGTTAACTTTCTCCCCTCTTGTCTTTCATCTTTGGCTCGCCCTTCAGGAGGAAAGGGGGGTTGTGGGGGGGGGAGAGAATGAAGAGGGACGGAGGGAGCGAGGGCAGCAGAGGAGCGAGGCCGGGAGGAGAAGGGTTCGGAAAGGCAGGGAGCAAAGAAGGCAAGCGCGAGAAAACCGGGGCAAAAAAGAGAGCGGAGCCCGCCCAGCGTGGCTTTCCAAAAGAGGCTGGGAAATTGGCTCGCAATGCAAAGAGGAGGAAGAGAAGAAAGACAAAGACAAGCGGCGGCTCTGAACCTAAAAAGAAGCCGCCGAGTCCCGGGCTCCGGCTCTCCAATCTGCGGGTGCCAGACCGAGAAATCCGTCCCGCCCTCTTCTCTCTCTCGCATGCACACCCGTACACCCTCCACACACACACACACACACACACGACAACCGCACGCACAAGGGGCTCGGAGTGTCTTAAGAGCAGGAAGAGCAACTTCAACTCGGGCAAAACATCCCTGGAAGAGAACAAAACAAACCACCACAACAACAGCGAGGAAGGAGGAAGCCAGCCAGCCAGCCAAGTCCGCTAGCCCGGCGCCCGGCTTTTCCGAACAAGTCAGCACGAGCGGCAGCGATAATCTGTATGCAGCTTGCCTGGGCTCGCTGGAGATAGCACCGCCGGGATTACATCTTCCGGCCCGAGCACCGTAACCTTACGAATCCCTGCATTTCTCTCTCTCTCTCTTTCTCTCTCTCGCTTTTCGGTGTGTTTAGCACCGGCTGCAAGGCATGATGACGAGCGGGGCTTCCGCACGCTTTCCTGCGATCTCGCTGCCTGGATGGCCCCGGGGATGGAAGCGACGAAAAGATCCTCCTCCTCCTCCTCCTTCCTTCTTCGCCGCCGCGGCTGCCGCTCCTGCCGCCTCCTCCTCCTCCTCCTCCTTTTAGCCCCCGCCCCTCTCAGCCATTCATTTCAGTGAGCGGCGATCCACGCAAGCCCGGGAAACAGCCGAAGTGATGGGGGGGGAGGGAAGGGGGAGGACGCCGCCTTCTCCTCCTCTTGCGACGCTGCCCGATCGCCGCGTTCGATCTCCGAACGTTACCCGGTTCTGAATGTTACACTTGCCACATTCCATTCCCCGACACCACAGCGCTGACCTCATCCATCCACGCAGCCCGCCGGCCGATTGGCTGGGCGTCACGTCCGGAGGGGGCGGTGCTTCCGCTGCACCCATTCATAACCCGCCAGCCGGGGGAAGACGGCTTTGCAGTGTCTTGAGCGAGGGAGCGAGCGAGGCGGGAGGGGCGCCCCCCCCTTCAGCCCTTTAGGTAGGGACGGGCAGATTTCCCTTCCTCCCCCCTCCTTTTCCAGCGGGGGGGTCGCGGGGGAGGGGGCCGGCCGTCCCCGTGTAAAGCCGGTCCCGCTCGCGCCCCCCTCTGGCGCTGAGCGGTGGGCGGATCATTCGAGTTAAGAAGCATGTCTGAACGAGGGATCCGAGAGTGCCCCCCGCCCCAAACACACACACGCACAAAGGAGCGCTGGCAGCTCCCGGTTTTGGCGGCCTCCGTGTCCCTACGGGATAGCTGGAGGATCCTTTGTCCGGGGCGGGGGAAGGCTCCGTGGGAAAAGGCTTCCCCTTGGCCTTAAGGGCAACCGAGGGAGATGCCGGCACAGAAAGGGCGTTGCAAGGCGCCAGCGATGGCAGGAGGCCCGCTAGAAGGCAAAAAAAAAAAAACTCTTCCCGTGCTCCGGGCACGGCTGCAGGGTTGTTAGGCTCCGGCTGCGGAGTTTTTCCCCCGTCCGATGAGTAGCCCGCTTAGAAGGAATGGGATCCTAGATCCCGCAAGTGAGTTCGTGGGCTCAGCCTCCCAGCCTCTTCCTAATCCGCGAGGGGAAAGGGACAGACCGGCATCTAGTACGAACGCCACGAAAGGAGGAGATGTAAGGAAGGGAAATAAATCCAACCGAGTTCCTTCGAAGAAGAGTCTTGCGTGCCTTGTGGGTTAGTTTTAGAAGCGGACCCTCTTTCTCCCCTCCCCCCCCCCGGTTGCTGCTCTATAGAGTAGCAACTTTCGGGTCCCCGCTTCACCTTCCTTCGCTCCCTTTTTTTTTTGCACCGAGTTGTTCTATTGCAAAGGAGCAATTGAGGGGGGCATCGCAACTTTAAGCAGACCAGCTTAAGGGGGGCGGGGGGGGGACATACAAAATATAGTGGAAGAGTGGGAGATGCTAACCTGAGACGTGAGTGAAACTTTTTGGAGACTGGAGAAAGAGAAGCAAAAGTACTCCTAGTTTTCTGGAGGGCCAGGTTTGTATGAATGCCCTCTAGAGCAGGCTCGTGGCATTGCTGCCTGGTAAAATCTGGGATGGCCGAGTAACTTTTTAGTCACAAGGATGGGAAGACTTCAGGCTGCAGAATCGCTCTTCCCCCTTTTAAGCAGGCCTGTTGTACAGTGGAGCTAAGGCAGCACAACAAAAATAAAATATTCTCACTCCGGAATGTTTTCCTCCCATATATTAAGGCACATTCTGATTTAACTTTTAACAGGTTTGTTAGTGGAACCAATTTGCTAGTCAAGGTTGAGAAACACTGTGCTAGATAGATACCACATTTTCTTTTTCATTGGATAGGTTGAAGCAAAGACTTGAGGATACTTCAGTTTGAATACCTGAACAGAGCAAAGCATTGAGTTCTAATGCCTTTAAAGGCCCCTTCTCAATTATTTGAATCCACTCTTATTTTTCCCCCCTTTAAGCATTTCTCCTTTGCACTAGACTAGAAAGTCATTTGTGCTTTAATAATTGACCAACAAAAATATTGGAGGCTTGCAAACCATCCAGATAATTTACCCTCTGTCTTCTCTTAATAAATATATATGTAACTACAAAACAAAAAGAGAAAATAGGCCAAGATTATTGATACTCATCCCCAAATATTAAGGGGAAGAATACAATGCTGTCTCCCATCTCAAATTGCTTTTGTGTAAAATGGTTGCAGAGACTGATAAATTTAGTGTGCCAGCTCATGGATCTGTGTGTCATGCAGACCCAGAAGATTGGCTTGTATAAACCATGATTTGGTTAACCATAGGTGTAGTATGCAGTGTTGCTTATCCAATTTCTAGGCTGCCCAATTCCAAAAACGACTGGATGGTTTCCCAAAGTTAAGAAAAGTAACATATAAGAATATTAACAATCTGAAGAACAATATACAGTACATTTCCACATCACACCTCGCCCAAAATATCCTAGAGAGAAAAAAAAAGGTTTATAAAAGTTTGTTGAATGCAGGCCAGGAGTATCTTATATCCATGCATGCATCCTTTGTTTCCACATGCCCACTTTTGAATCTTCAATCCGGATCAGATTTCATGGAAGACAACTCTAATGAAGCCTGTGTATCCACAAAGGAAAAATGCAGACATAGGTTACATTGTCTGGTTCCCTTTTACACACTCAGCAGTTAAGGAGAGGTGAAAGTGGAAAGTAAGTGGGTAGGGCACCCTGTATCGTTCCTAGTTCATTTTGTATTGAATCATTTGCTGGAGTTCTTTACCTGTGGATAGTACCAGGATTACATGTTTTGAATTACTTTGGGACTTCCTTGGTCTTTTATAACTTGATGAGAGATTTTTTTTAGTTATATTTTTTATTGCTTGAAAAAATATTTAAGAAAAATGATTAAATGAGGTACAGGTAGTCCTTGAGTTATGACCATATATTTGACCCTCAAAATTATAGTCATAAGACATGATGGTTGTAAAATGGGTCACCACATGACTAGACCTGACTTTATAACCTTTTTTTTTTTTGCAGTGACTAAGCACACCATCATTAAGCGAGCCCATTATTTGCTACAGGGTGATTTTTGCCAGAAATTCCAACAAAAATGTAAATTGTGGTCACATGACCCCAGGGCACTGCAAACAGCTCCAAATGTGGACCAGTCGCCAAGCACCCCAAAATATGGTCACATGACCATGGGGAATGCCAGCATCATAACTTTGAAACTGAGTCATAAGTGGCTATGAGGGGGGGAGGGTAGCTAAGCAAACAGTTGTCAGCCCAGAACTACTTCTACTTTAAAGAGAGGTAGATAGCCAGGGGCATAATGGCTCAGCAGTTTAAGATGCTGAGCTTGTCAGCTGGAGAATTGACAGCCTGGGTTCAAGACCTGAGCTTCGCACAATGGGGTAAGCTCCCATTACTTGCCCTCACTCCTGTCCACCTAGCAATTCGAAAGCATGCAAATGCAAGTAGATGAATAGGTACCACTTTGGTGGGAAGGTAACAGCATTCCATGCACCTTTGGCATACAGCCATACTGGCCACATAACCACGGAAGTTGTCTTCAGACAACACTGGCTCCTTTGTCCAAGAAACAGAGATGAGTACCATACTCTAGAGTAGGGGTCTTCAACCTTGGCAACTTTTAAGACTTGTGGACTTCAACTCCCAGAATTCCTCAGCCAGCAAAGCTGGGAGTTGAAGTCCACAAGTCTTAAAGTTGCCAAGGTTGAGGACCCCTGCTCTAGAGTCCGACACAACTGACAGGGAAACTTTCACCTTTAGATGGCAGTTACAAATATATATCCAAAAAAAACCACCCCTTGCCTGGAGTCCAGCTTATATTTTCATTGCCAACTCAAGCACTTTTCTGTTCTCCCATTGCGGGTTTTTGTTTTTGTTTTGGGTTTGTTTTGTTTTTTTGGTCAAACTTTGGATTGCTTTAATTAGCTGCTCTTTGATGTTGAAATCCAATGCTGTAAATTGCACAGTCATAAAATACAATAAAGGGATAAGGAGAAAATGGTGAAGATGCTTTAGTAGTTGACCAATAAACTGAGCTGATAAGAAGTGAGAAAAACCAGAACCTGCAGGGAGAGGAAATGGTGGTTATTGCTCATAGATATTGATGCTGGAGGGCTGATGTCTTCTTAGTACAATACCTTACAGAACTCAGATGAAGCAGTGGTTATGTCAAGCTACATTCCAGACATCTCTGTCTAGTGTCCGCACCTGTAAAAAGAAAAAGGAAAAAAATAGTCACATCAGCTAATCAAAAAGGAAAAAAAATACTTTGATATCTTTTAGATATCAAAGACACTTTGATATCTTTCTGGCTCTACTTTATAGTCAGAAAGAAAGCAAAAAGCAAATCCTTTTTTGCACAGATTAGGAGAATGGCCTTCCTTAGGCTCACAAATTAGCCTTTGTATTATACTTTGAAATAAGAAATTTGAGCAGCAGAAGTTAGGTTTTTCCCAGGTATGGGATACTCTCTGAACACCCTTTAACTGCTGAAGTTGTGGGCATCTGTTCAGAATCCCAGGGAAGGATGGTTTACAAAATTAATAGCAATAGCACTTAGGCTTATATACTGCTTCATAGTGTTTTACAGCCCTCTCTAAATGGTTTACAGAGTCAGCCTATGGCCCCCAACAATCTGGGTCCTCATTTTACCAACCTTGGAAGGATGGAAGGCTGAGTCAACCTGGAACCGTTCAGAATCGAACAGCAGAATTAATTAAATTAACCCAACTGGCTGCATTTATAATAACCGAGTGGATCCTAACAATGGTTTCATTTGCACAGCATGTCCAGTCACAATAAGCCAAACCAATCTTTGTTAATTTTAACATTGGTATTTATTGTTTTAATGTTTTTGTCACGAAGGACACTTAGAGTTGCTTGGTAGCAAGATGGGTGGCATAAACATAATTGATAAATTTAAACAAAATAACCCATGTTTCAGCCCAGTTTGTTGATGACCCTACCTTATACAAAAGTTACCGAAGCATATATTAGCCTAATACAGACTATGAACCCCACCTAATTTATGAATCAGTGCTGAATTAATAAACCATGGCTAAACTCAAAAGTGAATGTTTTACAACCAAAATATATGGGTTGTTTTATATCTAGAATGTAAGTATATTGAGATTTATTAACCTGTATTTAATAATATAACATATAATATAACATGTTTTGGAATTTTGGCTGCAAAGACAATCTACAGAATTAAACCCAGAAGAGAACCATTACAACAGTTTTGAATTTATTTGAGATTTACCTTGAACCAGACAATTCAATGGCAAAATGAACTACTTAAGGATTAAGTTCTCTGAGAGATTTTTAAAGGGCAAAGTTATAGGAAGAGCTTTATCAAATGCTTTGTTCTGTGGTCGCTTAAAATACCATATTCTCTGAGCATGTATTTTTAACCACAAGAAGCATACTTTCCAGTATGATTACATCGAATTAAGAAATGCTAACTATTCTGTGGCTTGGAAAAAAACTGAGAGGTCCTCTTCTCTTTCTATATTAATGAAATAATATGTAATAATGTATACATCAACCTCACAATTTTATCATGACTTGCAATGAAAAATATTTCTGTGTGTATCTATCTGAATAGGCCTGAATAGATCTAAATTCAGTGCCATAAAGATGTCTCATATATTCAAAAATAGACTAACAGTCTCCCCATGTGATAAACCTCATATGCTTTGGGAATATACAAATCACCAGATTGGGAAAATTTGCTCAGAAAGAATAAGCTAGTGATGCTGATATTAGAAAAAGTAGAAAGCCAAATTTATATTTTGTTTGAAAGCAAGAAATAGGGTGGTTCTCTTCATATGAAGCATTCAAGGCTAAACAAAGATCATATTTCTGTCTTGCAATTCAAGGCACATTTCTTACACGCTGTTGGGACTTCTGTGTAGCTTATGAGTAGAGTAAAGATATATCAGCTTTTATTGCAATCCTGGTCAGTGGTCAGCTATACAATAATTAGAATAAAGAGATGAGTTTTAAGTAAAATAGATCGCTTTCATTCCTTCTAATTGAGGCAGGAATGTTTCAACTTTTGGAAATACTTTGGATGCCTTTGAGGTCCACCACTGAAATGGAAGGACCATTTAGGACCATCTCAAATCCAACCTCTTGGATAGGAATAGCAATTAAAGCATGCCTGGAAAACATTGCTAGAACTCTAAAGGGATGTGTGCACACATCCATCACTTCTCTCAGTAATTGGTTTCACTGTCAAACTGTTATACCGCTGGGTTGTATGGGTTTGTCCCAAACATTTAGATAGAATTTATCTTCTTGTGGTTTAAGAGCATAATTCTCTGTCTGCATTCTGGGACAACAGAAAAGAACTCATGGCCTTTCTCTGTGATGTCCCTGTAGATACTTGAAGTGCTATCATATCTCCCTTAAATCTTCTGTTGTCAAGGCTAAACAACATCCAGGTCCCTCAATTGCTTCTTGTAGAACTTTCCTTGCAGTCTCGTGATTGTCTTTAATACTTTTTACATTTTTTAAAATTTAATCTGATACCTTCCTAAAGCATAACGCATAGTATCCACAACAGTGGATCCCTCAACTTTAGGTAATATATGACTTACAAAGGATACTGCTGTTCTTCCCAAGATCTGAAAACTGCCCAGTACTTATGATGATGGAAACCTGAAATTAGTTGGTCTTTGCAGTCTACTTCTAATATACAAAAATATTTCAAATGTTGGGGGCCTTCTAAGGTATTAGCTATTCAGTTCCTAAAAAGTGACAGTACTTTCCCAGGACTGTGAAATGTTTGTGGAAAAGCAGTTGCATGATCACAGAGCTGCTTTAATGAGTTGCAGATTCAAGAGCAATCTTTGGGTATCAAATCTGAAATTCTATACAGATGTATCTGCTATCCATCCAAGTTTGTATTATCTCTAAATGTAATAAGCATGCCCTTTATCTCCTAGACAAATATTGCCATAACTTTAAATGGTGACAAACATTGAACCTAGCACCAAATCCAAACCAGCCATCAGTCCTTTGCTCCAGTTTGATGGTGAATTTATTTTCACTCCTGTCCCCTCAGACAAAACTAGATAAACCCAGTAAAGATTTCCAAGTAGGCATGTAGGAAGATACAACCCTTTAAATGTGCAAAGAAATCCATACCAACCCTCTAGTCCAATTATAAATAAAGGCTTTCAGAAGAAAAGATCACAAGACTACTGAAGAAAGCTGCCAGAGGCACAATTATAAAAGTAAATAAAATCTTGTGGCAGAAAGTTAATCTAACTAGATCTATATCCGAAGATAAAACCCTCCCGCCCCAATATAAACTTTTTCAGAGCTTGTTCATTCAACAGCATTTTCTACATTGATCTTAATTAGTCCAATGAGTTATCCAGGGACTCCAGGCAGAGAACAGGAACATGACCAAAGGGAATTTTGGCAACTCTGCTTAAGTGGGGTGAATTTGATTACTAGCAGCCCTTCTTCTGTGCTCTTAGCAGAAGAAGCAGAAGCAGAAGATGTCCCATCAGCTGGTTTTCAAAAGTTAGTGAGAACCAAAGAGGAAGTAGTGCAGCCTTTCTGAGAAGACATGCTTGTGTTTTTCTAAAGAAGGTGATTGGGATGCCAGAGCTGGATTTTCTCACAGATAAGGTTTTGGTGGGTTACAAGAAATCTGCATTAAAAGAAAGAAAGAAAAAAACCAGACACATATTTTGCAAGATGCTAAATAAAAGATTGCCATGGTTCATCATGATCATTAATCTGATTCTGAACTTCTTCTTTTTCCTCAAGAGAAAGTTCTACTCTATAGACAGCTGTCTAGGAAGCATTATACAAGCATTAGTATAAACGCTGCCATAATTGATAATTCATTCAGTTTTAGAACTTATTCAGATTTAAAATTCATTCATTCATTCACTCGTTATTCATTCAAATTTCAATGGGCTGTACAACAGTTCCGTAATACAGGCTGCAGCTTTCATTTCCATAGCTTAACACTGAGAGGTGGAGTGAAGACAGACTGGCGCAAGCTTCTGCGCCAATCCCATGCATGCTTAATTAATAGTAAACTTCATTAAGTTCCCTGGATTTAATATTTGAGTTAACATGCATGCATTTCTTCGTTATTTCCTAGGCAGAGGTATATNTACAACAGTTCCGTAATACAGGCTGCAGCTTTCATTTCCATAGCTTAACACTGAGAGGTGGAGTGAAGACAGACTGGCGCAAGCTTCTGCGCCAATCCCATGCATGCTTAATTAATAGTAAACTTCATTAAGTTCCCTGGATTTAATATTTGAGTTAACATGCATGCATTTCTTCGTTATTTCCTAGGCAGAGGTATATAAGCATACATAAACATTGATGCTGTCATAGTAATATACATGCAAGCAAAAGTTCAGATTCTGAAGTTCTCCCATTCAATTCAATATGGCTATTAGATAAAAGCAAAATGTAAGTAGGAAAATGATAGGGTTCTTGTGGGCACTTGTAGCCCTTCAAAAGAATGGGAAGTTGCATGAGACCAATACTCAAGATTTCCATTCCATAGGCCAGTCTTTCCCTTCAAAGGTGACAGATCACATCTGCCAAAAATATCTAACTGCCGTTAATTCCCACTATGGCAGTCTTATGCCTTTGAGTCACTGTTGATTCCTGGTGATTGCCTGGACTAGTTCCTGCAGCTTTCTTGACAAGATTTTAGAAGTGGTTTCCATTGCTTCCTTCCTAAGGTTGAGAGGGAATGACTTGCTCAGAATCACGTAGCTGGCTTCATGTTGAAGATGGATGTTAGGAAATCCCCAGTCAGACAAGAAGGATGGGCCAAGTGGAAATTAGTCTTGAGTCATTGCATAGCCACAAGAGACGTAGGAAAGCAACAAAGCAACAAAGATGATTAGGGGACTGGAGGCTAAAACATATAAGGAACGGTTGCTGGAATTGGGTATGTCTAGTCTAATGAAGAGAAGGACGAGGGGGGACATGATAGCAGTGTTCCAATATCTCAAGGGCTGCCACAAAGAAGAGGGAGTCAAGCTATTTTCCAAAGCGCCTAAAGGCAGGACAAGAAGCAACGGATGGAAACTAACCAAAGAGAGAAGCAACCTAGAACTAAGGAGAAACTTCCTGACAGTTAGAACAATTAACCAGTGGAACAACCTGCCTCCAGAAGCGGTGAATGCTCCAACACTGGAAGTTTTTAAGGAGAAACTGGACAGCCATTTGTCCGAAACGGTATAGGGTTACCTGCCTGAGCAGGGGGTTGGACTTGATTATCTCCAAGGTCCCTTCCAACTTTACTATTATTATTATTAGGACTGATCCCCTCTACGTTCCTTCCCAAGGGAAGGTGAGCAGTCTGGGGAGATTCTTGTACTATAGGTAGAACACAATAAAGTAGTCAACTTGAACTTGTCACATGTGGATTTGGTTCCTTGGGTCTGTTATAGTCTCTCTGGATGCACCTCTTCTGGACACCTTCCCAGATGCTAGTTTGGAGAAAGAGGCCAAGCCAGACCCTTGCACCTCCGGGGGAAACCGGAGGCTCTGATCAGGAAGCAGCAGACTCAAGCTCAACAGAGCAGTCACAGGTGGAACAACTGGATGGGCTGCTAGCTGAATATGAGCAGATAGAGATGTAGCTGCAACAAGTTAGCCCTGAGGCTTCAGGTGGAGAGTGAGCACAGCTGCCAGTGACCAGCATGGATGGGGAGAAGGAGCTGCCCCCTCCTGATCTGAGAGCACAAAGGGCCAAGAGGAGACAGGAGTAACACCGATCAGCCTGACTATTTGCAAGATGGTAGCCTCACTCCTTGTGATGGGCTGCACTGGTGTTGGCTATTTAAACCAGCCAAAAGGAGAAACAGCGCTAGAATAAATGTCCGGTTGCCTTGTTGCGTTTTCCTGCATTGTGCTTTCTTACTTTGAATTTGTGCTTTCAGATCTTGTACTGTACCTTGACTTCATGCCTTGCCTTGTGGACTGAGTCTGGATTCATGGATTTTTTTTTGTCTGACCTTGTTGGGTGGTCTTGTTTTGGCCTTCCCTTGGACTTGCCTGGTTGAGTGGACTTGTGGACTTGGCAGATCAGGGAACTGTTCACTACTGTTAGCTCTCTGGGGCCACTGTTCAGACTCAGTGGGGAGTGCACAGGTTCTAGTAACTGCTGGGGAATGCAAACTTGGGCTTGTATTGCTTAATAAAGACTTCTCACTCCACCTGTGATGTGTGCATGCATCTGCACAGGGTCTGACAGTAGAACTAGAATTCATGGTCTCCTTTGCAACTACACCAAAAAGAAATATCCCTATTGGGAAAACCTGGTGTTCATCCACTCAGTTGTATTCAACGTACAGATTATGCCTATTGCCTGGTCCAGTTTGTGTCTTTTCAATAAAATTCAGCAGAAGGAATATTCTCCATTTTCTGTGTTTATCCTCCAAAAACGTAATCCCAACTCTTATATAAAAAGTTGCGTGTGTGCATAAATCAACATTACATATCCTTAGAAACAATAACCAACAGGATTTCTAGACTCCATGTCCTACTCTACCTACCTACTTGCTCTACCCTCTACCCCTCCAGGGATTTCAGAGATAAATGCAAAGCTATATTCAGTGAATCCTGAATAATGAATGGGTAGCAATCTAATTTTGTGCAGTTGAATTTAAATCTGGTTTCCCCCAGGTTATAGTCCAACAACTTAATCCCTACACAATAGCTTTTGTATTCTTCAGTTGATGGTGCTCAAGCTGCACATTGTTTCCATCCATTTGTTATATTGCTAAACCAAGTCATGCACACCCAAATTTGTAGCCAGATGCAGTGAAGCTCAATGAAATGTGACTCAAATACATTTGGTTATTGCTAATACTTTGTAAGTTTTACTTCCCCACTGTGTTGTTGCATGGTGATTCACATGTAGATGCAATTGAGCAACTTTCTTGAGTTAGCAAAAAATTAAATTTGCAAACATTTATTTATGGGGTAGTTTGGAATCAGATGTGAGCCTGAATTAATTTATTTTGTATAATCATTTTCAGTGTGATATTGCATGTAGGGACGATGCATATTTATGCCCTAAAATAGTCCTAACAAGAAGAGGAAAAGGAAAGAAGGAATGGCTTTAGTGCTAGATTATTGTACAGGTTGTCCTCGATTTACAACAGCTCATTTAGTAACCGTTCAAACTATAATGGCACTGAAAAAAATGACTTATGACCGTTTTTCACTTGCAGCATCCCCATGGTCACATGATCAAAATTCAGATGCATAGCAACTGGTTCATATTTATGATGGTTGCAGGGTCCTGGGGTCATGTGATCATGACCCCGGAGGATCTAGTCCACGACTCGGCGGAAAATCAGGCGGCGGCCTGGGAGACAACTGCCGCCGCAGCATTGGACCGAGTCGTGCCTCTGCGGCCTCTGACCCGACGTGGATCTCGACCATCCCCTTGGTTTACCGAGGGGCTGAGAGAGATGAAACGTCGGAAAAGACGCCTAGAGAGCAGTTGGAGGACCAGCCGAA
>NW_015388259.1:0-4310 GCF_001527695.2 Protobothrops mucrosquamatus | reverse complement strand
CCAGCTTGCAGGACTGGCCTAGGGTAATTTTTAGAGGGGTTTTAATTATATTTTAATTGGACTACGTTTAAATATTTCTTTTTAATTAATTTTAACTTTGTAATTGTTATTTGTGTATTTTAATCGATTGTCAGCCGCCCTGAGTCCGCAAGGAGAAGGGCGGGATATAAATTGAATTTAATAATAATAATAATAATAATAATAATAATAATAATAATAATAATAATAATAAATTTTGGGCTCAATTGTGATCATAACTCGAGGTCTATCTGTATTACATTAATAGTGAATGACATTATCTTCAAGATTTGGAAAACTGTCTTACACATAGCAGATGAAATTCCTATGCATCTACAAATTGCAAAATAAAGATTTCAAAAAATCTTCTATATATGGTCCAAGGATCTAATTTATTCTGGACCTTCAGTTCAATTTTTGGTTGTTCTTGGCCT
The DNA here is from genome assembly GCF_001527695.2 of Protobothrops mucrosquamatus. NCBI lineage: Eukaryota > Metazoa > Chordata > Lepidosauria > Squamata > Viperidae > Protobothrops > Protobothrops mucrosquamatus. The sequence goes on along the minus strand of NW_015388259.1, from coordinate 3,858 downwards.
CAAAAAAGCTTCATAGAAGCCAAATCAACAGTCCTTGACTTGGGCTTATGAAAAGACAGATATAAGGCCTTGAACCATTGCAACAAATGTATATATTCTAGGCTCTTTTCCATACCAAACTATTTATTTCATGACCTATCTGTTCCCACAGGAAAGTCTTCACCATACCATAGGTTAACACCCTCTAAGGTTTTTACCTTATTTAAGAATATTATGTCCAGTTCTGGAGATCACACTTAAAAAAAGATATTGATAAGATCGAGTAAGTCCAGAAGACGGGCAACAAAAATGGTGCAGGGTCTAAGGGACAAAACATACCAAGAGAGATAGGAGGAACTGATCATGTACAGTACAACCTGGAGGACAGAAGGAAAAGTGATGACATGATTAAAACCTTTAAATATATTAAGAGTGTGAATCAGGTTCTAGAAGGCAGTATTGTCAATATTAAGCAAAAATCCAGGACCTCAGGCTGACAGGAGGGAAATTCAAAAGTAATCTTCGAAAGTAAAAAGTAAGTGGAACCTTAGAGCCAACTTTCAGTGGAGGTAGTTTGTCAGTCATCAGTAACTGAGTTCAAACATGCTTGGGATAAACATGTGTCCATCATCTGTCGAAAATTAAAAATTATTAAATAAAAATAAAACATTAAAATAATAATTAAAAAGAATTCATTAAAAAGAAAACAAAAAACAAATTCAAAGGACAGAGTCAATGGACCACTAGGTCTTTTTCTGCCATCGGTTTTCTATGTGTTAAGGAAAGGTATAATACTCTCCCATCCATGGGGTCTTTGTGTCCATGTTCAAATGAAGTTATCATAACAGCCATCATATATTTCTCATATTATTTTTATGCTAGCTGGCACTCTAAGCTAATAACTCAACTGTCCCCTTGAGCTGGTAGTGTATTTTTTATTATATATCCATTCACTGATACTTAATAATAATAAATTATTATTAAGTTAATAATAATAATAATAAAGTTGGAAGGTTCCTTGGAGGTCATCTAGTCCAACCCCCTGCTCAGGCAAGAACCCTATACAATCTCAGACAAATAGCTGACCAGTCTCTTCTTAAAAACTTCCAGTGTTGGAGCATTCACCGTTTCTGGAGGCAGGTTGTTCCACTGGTTAATTGTTCTAACTGTCAGGAAGTTTCTCCTTAGTTCTAGGTTGCTTCTCTCCTTGATTACTTTCCATCCATTGCTTCTCGTCCTGCCTTCAGGCGCTTTGGAGAATAGCTTGACTCCCTCTTCTTTGTGGCAGCCTCTGAGATATTGGAATACTGCTATCATGTCCCCCCTCGTCCTGGTTTCTTTTTTCTGTTATGAGTCTCAGTTTATTGTTGCACGTGCTTGCAAATAATTTATTTGTAAATAAATACATTGAAATTGAATAAAGCTTAATTTATGGTGAGGAGCAGTGTCACTTTCAGACTCAAAAGGCAGTGTTTGTATTTTCTGTGCAGCCTGTTAGGTGCCTATCACTATTGGTACTACCTTTGCTTGCTTTTGCCACAGTCATTCCATTTGCAGGTCATTGTATTTTGTTATCTTCTCCGGTTCTTTCTCTTCTAGTCTACTGTGTCCAGGTACTGCCACGTTTACTATCCAGACTTTTTTTTTTTGTCTTTCTTATCAACTATTGTTAAGTCTGGGTGTTATGCGGCAGGTGCCTGTCTGTTTGAATTCTATAATCCCAGAGCAATTTAGCTTCTTCATTTTCTTATGACTTCTTCTGTTTTGTGGTCCCACCAGTTCTTGCTTGTAGGCAAATGATATTTTTTGCAGATCTTCCAATGCACCATTGTTGCTACTTTGTCACGCTGTTGCTTGTAGTCAGTCTGTGTGATCTTTATTATTAGTATTAGTATTATTGAAGATGTTGGCAGCTGTATTGCTAAGGTCTGCAGGTATTCTCTTCTGTTGGAAGACCCATGGTCTGCCATGAGCCCATCACTTAGAATGACATTAGACACAGTAAGTGGGTGATTATTTTCTGCCCTGGAAAGGGGAGGGGGGTTCATCATCTCCTCCCTCCTCAAACAGCAGAATGTTTTCAGGCAGCTCTGAAAGAGAAGAAAGGGGAACAGAAAAATCAAGTGTAAACCTTCATTCCAAGGCTGAATTTGGCCCAGCATGAGGCCCAGTGTCCTTAAATCATATGTTCTGCTCAGCTGTCCACAGTACCATTTGTGGATGCCCTGAATTAATACCACCCTTATAAATCGTGCTATCTGTTCTACGGAAGAGAATATATATTTCCTATTAACTAAGCAATCCATAGAAACTTAAGAGGTAGCAAAATATTGTTAAATCATGATCACCATAATGAATTTTTTTACAATTAGGTTCTGATAGATTGTTCTCATATTGAAAGGCAATTAGCAACATATTTCTCCTTGTAATAGTTTGGTTTTTATTACATGTTTTGTTGCTTGATGTTCTGCATTATGATGCAAAATAAAATGTGAAACTGAACAATATGTGTTTGTTTTGAATTACCTATATTCAAGCTTCATCACTGGCATCCTTATACAATGAAAAATAATATCTGGAATGTATTGGATTTCATTTACACTTGTATAGAAAAGGACTGTCAAAAGCAGCATTTTGTGGGAGATACAGTAGGGACAATACTTCTTTAAATTAGGGGACTGGAGGCTAAAACAGATAAGGAACGATTGCTGGAATTTTGTATGTCTACTCTAGTCTAATGAAGAGAAGGACGAGGGGTGACATGATAGCAGTGTTCCAATATCTCAGGGGCTGCCACAAACAAGAGGGAGTCAAGCACCTGAAGCAGGACAAGAAGCAACATATGGAAATTAACCAAAGAGAGAAGCAACCTAGAACTAAGGAGAAATTTCCTGACAGTTAGAACAATTAGCCAGTGGAACAACCTTCCTCCAGAAGCTGTGAATGCTCCAACACTGGAAGTTTTTAAGAAGAGACTGGACAGCTATTTGTCTGAGATGGTATACGGTTTCCTGCCTGAGCAGGGGGTTGGGCTAGATGACCTCCAAGGAACCTTCCAACTTTATTATGATTATTATTAAATCACATGTTTTTACAATCCCTTCCATGTACCAACTTTTGGGAGAAAGTAGTGGATTGTATAAACATAATTGTGCAACAAAAGCTAGATTTTGAAGATTTTTTTTTAAATTACATAGTACTTGGAGTTTTACAACTGGATGGTGTAAATGGATTCTCTGTGCCTTTATTATGCCCAAAAGGTGGACATTTCAGCACTGGAAAGATAAATATATGCCCCCTTTCACTCAATGGGTTGAGCATTAGACTGCATTTGCACTAGACTGTAATGGCAACGTGGAAGGCTGTTGTTATTTTGAGGCATTCTGAACTTAGTCTGCTTGGATGTTTTTACTCTGCTTACTGAATAAAAAAAGGAAGGGGTTCTTAAGGTAACAGGTGTCTGAGGAATTCTGGGAGTTGAAGGCCACAGGTCATAAAAGGGCCACGTTTGAAGACCCCTGTGCTATCCAGTCAAGGCCAGGTCTTGGAGTGTCCTGATCATAGGAGGACCATGAAGTCATGGTGCCAAGTTTTGCTAAAAACCTCGGGATTGTTGTTGCACAGAACCAGCACTGGGTATTGTAGAAACTGCCCACTCTTGGAGTATCTCTTTTGTTATTAAGGCATTCCTGACAGCTTGTAAGTGATTTGGATATCATTTTGCTTAGCATGTATGTTTTTTATGCTATGTTTTTAACTCTGTTTGCTTGAGCTAATGTAAAGTTTAAAATCCCTTTATTTACTGGTGTGCTTATTATATTTGGACCAATTGTCTGGGTACCTGATCACTGCCTTGACATTTGGCAAAACAGCATCTAG
>NW_015388258.1:165753-206808 GCF_001527695.2 Protobothrops mucrosquamatus | reverse complement strand
CGGATCTCGGGGGGTAGCTCGTTCCAGAGGGTGGGGGCACCCACAGAGAAGGCCCTCCCCCTGGGGGTCGCCAGCCGACATTGCTTGGCCGACGGCACCCTGAGGAGGCCCGCTCTGTGGGAGCGTACCGGTCTGTGGGAGGGAATCTGTGGCAGAAGGCGGTCTCGGAGGTATCCAGGTCCTATGCCATGGAGCGCTTAAGAACAACTTAAGAACCACCCTCTAGCTCAGGGGTCTTCAAACTTGGCAACTTTAAGACTTGTGGACTTCAACTCCCAGAATTCCTCAGCCAGCCCTGGGAGTTGAAGTCCACAAGTCTTAAAGTTGCCAAGTTTGGAGACCCCTGGACTCTAGCTTCATGGACACATTGAATGGAAGAAAAAGAACAAAGCCCTCCTTAAAAGCCAAACTGTTAGTGATTATATTTGCCGTGCTGTCTTGAGTGTATGCAAACTATTCTTGCTTAAATTTAGTTAAACTAAGTTTTTAAAAAAACTCATTGTTTCTTAATTATTATTATTATTACTTCTACTATTGGGGTATTTTAATTCTTGCTAAGCTTGTTCTATTCACCTTTTTCTCTCTCTCATTAATATGATATAATACACTGATATCTTGAATTGTAATTAATTATTGATAGAATATCTTTTTTTGCTCTTATTTTCAATACTCTTTTCCAGATAACAGAATGCCAGTAATCTCTTATGATTTAAACATCACCGTACTGAAATAATACAATGTTTCAAGGCACATAACACACAACACAAAGGGAGCAAAACAGAACAATTGTAAAAAAAATAAATAAACAATGCTTGGTTTAGGCCTTTCACCTTAATAAATGAATCCAGCTCTGTTATGGCTTGTAAATCAGGGCTTATGGCAAAACTGAATGTGTGGACAAACTTGTGTCAGCCAAGAAACCATGATTAAGCAAGGCCAAGACTGGCCAGGCACTGACCTCCCTGGGAACCAAGAAGAAGGAAAAAAACTCATTCCCCTTCCATCTTTTTCTGAGATTCGCAACTGGGTTCCCTGTTTAGCTTGGTGGAAGAAGTTTTCGGTCAACTGATCTTGGCCAAGGGGGGAAGGCACTCTGCACGTGAGCAGAAGCCTGGAGGACTCTACTCTAAGGTGCACAGAGTTGAGTCGGTCTCCTTGGCTTGGCAACTGGGACCCCAGTCAAAGGAGGGCTCCTGGGTGCCCTCTGAGTTTGTTTTTTTTGCAGACTTTTCATTACCCTAACTAGGTAGCATCATCAGTGCTAAAAAGGAGGGAGGTTTGTGGAGTGGAAGAGAGGAGAGGGGGGGAACAACTGTGAGATCCTGGGTGCTCTCCGAGCTGGCTTTTTTTTTCTCTTGCAGACGTTTCATGACCCACACAAGGTAACATCATCAGGGCTAGCCTGGACAGTGCCACTGTAGGGTTGCCAGGTGTCCACTATTTGAGCGGACAGTCCACTTTTTTCACATTATGTTCACTATTATTTTTTTCACAAAATAGTGGACATTTTTTTTATTCAAAAGCTTTATGATGAAATGGTACGTAATCTAAAGCTGTACAGTCTACCTTTTTTTACTACTTAACACCCCCCCCCCCGCTTGTCCGCTATTTTTGGGAAGCAGACCTGGCAACCCTACTGGACAGGTCTGCAAGAAAACAAGCCAGGAGCCCTCAATTTTCAACCCCGGGCGACAGATATTCTCTTTTGTTGGAAGCGCAAAGGCCTTCTGCACGGGGGCAGAGGCTAGAGGCGCTCCCCTCGGAGCAGCTGTCACCCCCACCCCCAGCCTCCCTGCCGCTGCCGAGGCCCGGCCCCGGGCCAGCTGGTGCCTACCCACCGTTCCCTCCCTCCCTTTCCTTTCCTTTCCCTTCCCTTCCCTTCCCCAGCGCAGCCAGCTCAGCTCCTCCCCCGCCGCTCGCTCGCTCGCTCGCTCGGCTGATCCGGCTCGGAGCGCAAACCGCGGCCGAGAGCGCTGCTGCCTTGGCAGGTGGGGCGAGCCGCCCGCGCGAGGAAGCCGCGCGATCCTGTCTCTCGCGCGCGCAGAGCCTCTCCCTCCTCCCCAACTCCGTGCGCCTTTACGCGGACTCTGCGCGCCTTTACGCGGACTCTGCGCGCCTGCCTGCCTGCTTCCCTGCCCGGCACCATGTCTCGCCCGGAGAAGCCAACCTGCCTCCTGCTGCTCCTGCTCCTGCTCGCGATCCTGCCCGCCGCCTTGCTGGCCCTGGTGCCGCCGCCGCCCGCCTCCATCCCTGGCGCAGCCAAGAACGGCAGCAACGGCCCCGGCGACCCCCAGAAAGCGGCCGTCTCGCCGCCTCCGCCGCCGCCTCCTCCGCCCTCCTCGGCCGGGAACCACAGCGGCGCTGCCCAGCGCAACCCGGTCCTGGCGATGCTGCGCGATTTGCCGGCGCTGAAGGCCGCTGTCATCGGAGCCTGCGCGGCCAGCGCCTGTCTGATGGCCTGCCTGCTGTTCCGCGTGCTCAGGTGCGGCGGGAGGAAGGGGGCGCGCGGGGTCCCTGGCCGCAGCCCTTTGCCCCCTGGACCCCCTCTCCCTAAAGCAGCCGAGACCCTTCGCCCCAGCCCACCCCACCCCGCTGGGATCCCAGCCCACCCCTCTCCTTGGGTAGCTGTTCCCGGAAAGGGGGGTGGTGGTAAAGAGAAGGTGTATTTTTTTTAACCTTGCTTGGTGGGGGGTTAGGGGGGATTTAGAAGCGCTGCCCACCCCTTACCTTCCTAAGCCCCCCCTCCCGCCGCACCACGCACAATCTGACAAGGTAGGCCAGGATGTTACCTCTCTGCCTTTCCTGGTGGAGAAATAAAGGGGTGAACCTGTTTGGGTTTCAAACCCCCAAGGTTTGAATGTTTTTTAGCCTGCCTCTTTTGCATTTAGGCCAACCTGGCCTGTAATGATTGATATGGAGAATTATTCTCTTAATATATAGCAAATAGCAACAGGACTCAGACTTATATGCCGCTTCACAGTGCTTTACAGCCCTCTCTCTAAAGCCAGTTTACAGAGCCAGCCCAACAATGGGGGTCCTCATTTTACCGACCTCGGAAGGATGGAAGGCTGAGTCAGCCTATGTACTCCAAATACATATACACCAAATATGTCTAATAACAGATGTCTAATAATGCTGCGTCTTCTTATAAGGCAGGCCAGGAGATCTTGATAGAAGAGGCTTGAGAATCTAAAAGTAGAGTCCTTGTTTAAGAAGACCTAAGGCTTGCCAATTGTTTTCCTGCTGCCCTGACTTTTTAACATTGCTTTTGTTCTGCTGGCCTGGGTGTAAATCAAGTATACTTAAGGATTCTTTTGAGAAGGGCTCCCCACCCCTATGCAAAATTCAGAAGGCAAAGCCTGCCAGCAAAGGGCACGTCATCTATTATCCCTTCCTTCCTTGCTTTATGGAGAAGCTTGCGAGCAGCTGCCAACAGCCACTGGCTTAATGGTGAGGCAGTGAGATTTAAACCGAGGCTTTCCAGATGAAAACTGAGCTTTTTTTTGCCCAGGTTCAACCACAATCGCGTGTGTGAGCCCCCTCCTACCCCCCCACCCCCGCAGGCACAGCGCTCATAAAAATCTGACTTTTTAGGGAGGTTGGTGGGAATCCTGTTTACTTCCCCTCTGAACAGGATATCTTTCTGTAAGGGAGGCAACACTTCCCCCCTCCCCCAGGGCTTTTCTGCTTGATCTTATAACAGGGACCTGAGTAATTAGAGCAGTAAATGCAGAGGAAGATGCTGGTGCCTCCCCTGCAGATGGCATGAAGGACTAACTTTTCAAGTGCTGAGTTCAAGATTGCTGTGACACCAGCCACCCGGGGCCCCAGTCCTTGCTTTTAGTCCTCTCTCTCTTCAACTGCATGACAAACTCGCCCCTTGTAGCTGGAGGCCTGGAGCCCAGTTTAGTGTTGTCTAGTGTAGTGTAGTTGTTGTGGTTAATGCACCAGGGCACAGACGGGGTGGCTGTGAGTTCTAGTCTCACTTTAAGCACAAAGCCCTGGGCCAGTTACTCTCAGTCCAAGGAAGAAGAAGGCAATGTATGTAGTAAAGGGTGCTTCCAAAACCCTGCCCCCCCAAAAAATAAACTGCAGGGACTGATCCAAGCCGTTGCCAGAAATCAACACAGACTAAAAGATACAGGTAGTCTTAGACTTATAACAATTCACTTACTGGCCGTTGGAAGTTGCAACGGCACTGAAAAAAGCAACTTAGGATCATTTTTCACACTTAATGACCGTTGAAGCATCCCCAATGGTCGCGCGATTTGCATTCGGATGCTGGACAACTGACTCCTGTTTGTGACGGCAGCCGCGTCCTGGGATCATGTGATCGAGCCAGTGGGGAAACCGGATTCTCATAAAAACCACGTGACTTAACAACTGCCCTGATTGGTTTAACAAATGTGGCAAGGAAAGTCATAAAGCGGGGCATCTCGCTTAGCAAATTGCTCAGCCACATAAATTTGGGGCTTCAGTTGTGGCTGTAAGTTGAGGACTACCTGTACGTATTTTTATTTTTTTTTTAAAAAAGGAATCACATATAGATAGTATGTAATTGAGCCTGGAATTGCAGTTGTTAAGCAGGTCACTGTGTGACTGGAACGGATTTTGTGACTTTTTGTGATGGCTGTTCAGCAAACAGAGTACTTGCTAAGCAAACCTGTTTCATCCAGTGGGCATATTTTGGCAGAAAATGGAAGTAAACACTGGAAATCGGCAAAAAACTCCCAAACCCATGAAAAATCAGTCGTGTGCCTGCTTGCAAACAGCCATAAAGGTGAGCCAGTTGCCGAGCACCCAACATATGATCACATGACCGCAGGAGTGTGTGTGTGTTGCCCTTGTGGTTTCAAAATCAGGTCACAGGTAGCTTTTGGGGGCTCTGTTGTTTGAAGTGTTACTTAGCAACCAGCCATAAGTCAAGAACTACCTGTATTAGCAAGGCATTAAATCCTCTCTACTAAAGCCCGTCTTAACCCCACCTTCTCCCATCTGGCCATCTCCAGATGTGCCGGGAGAGCAGTTTTCAACATCCTTTTGTCAGCAGAGCTTGGAATTCTGGGAGTTGTTATCCCAGCACATCTGCCTGGTATCAGCTGAGAAAAGCTATTCTCACCAGCTGCCTTAACAGCTTCCAATCACGGCCTACGTTAGAAACATTTACATTATGGCTTACGTATATTTTCACCAAATTGGGATGATCAGAAAAACCAGACTATTAAGACTTTCCAAGTCAGGCGTTTTAGCTGTGTATAAACCAGGACCGGCCATATTTGCTCCACCGTCCCAAAGTAATTTTTCACAGTTGTTATGACATGAATCTTTTAAGTGGCAACACAGGTAAGTCCTCAACTTACGACCACAATTGAGCCCATTTCTGTGGCTAAGCGAGACGTCAGTTAAGTGAGTTTTGCTCCATTTTACCATCTTTCTTGCCACTAGTCGTTAAGTGAATCCCTTCAGGGGTTAAGTTAGTAACACGGTTGTTAAGTGAATCTGGTTTTCCCATTACACTTCCTTGTCACAAGGTCACAAAAAGGGGATTACCTAGCCCCCGGGACATTGCAACCGTCATAAACACGAGTCAGTTGCCAAGCATCTGAATTTTGATCACATGACCACGGGGATGCTGCAACGGTCGTAAGTGTGAAAAACGGTCGTCAGTCACTTTTTTCAGTGCCCTTGTAACCAGAAATGGCCACTAACTTGTAAGTCAAGGGCTACATATATATGTAAGTTGCAGAGTTCACACAATGTGCTTAACCGGGTGAGTTACAAGCTGCAGTTTGTAGGCCTAGGTCAGGGGTAGGCAACCTTGGCTCTTTTATGACTCGTGGACTTCAACTCCCAGAATTCCTGAGCTATGATGGCTCAGGAATTCTGGGAGTTGAGGTCCACGAGTCATAAAAGAGCCAAGGTTGCCTACCCATGGCCTAGGAGTTCTGAAGACCCAATGATTAGTTTATTTCGTGTTTTGACCAGTTTATTCATGTTTCGATTAGTTTAGTATTGGTGTGCGATTCTAGAAATTGGGTTGATTCCATAACCGGGTTAATTTCCTGGTGTGAATGCATACCCTGTGCCTGTATTAGTGTCAGGAACTGTTTGTGCAGCTTTCTCCTTGCCAAGCGCATGGGCGACCACGAATGTAAAGCTCTGATGCTTGAAGAGCTAATGAATGGGAAAGGTCACATCAGCCTTGGCAGCCTTTCGGGGTATTAAATTTCTTGTTTACAGGAAGTCTGTGTGATCTCTTTTGGAAAATATATCTGGAAATCTGTCGTAGGTCTTTCCTGAACAGAAGGTTAGATAGGCAGAGCTTGAGCGGAAGCGGATTTCTGAATTTTAAAATTTTCCAGAGGAATAAACTGGGCACTTCTCGCAGAAGTCAAGTAAGCGTGTTGAAAAAGCCTTGATAGATCTCTTTAAAAAACCTGTTTTTCCCGTTCTGATTGATTCGCTTGCCAGGTTGGTCTGAGGGGAAAAAAAGGAGACAGAGTAAAACAGAAATGAAATGTTCTCCATCGCTGTCCAGTCTCTTTTAAGAAGAGACTGGACAGCCATTTGTCCAGAATAATAGGAAGTCTCCAGCTTGATCAGGACTAGAAGACTTCCAAGATCCCACCCAAAGTTGTTAATCTTTGTTCTATGTTCTTAGTTGCAGAAGGTGTGTGTGCCTGGTTCTGTTTTAGCAGCTTTGTTTGAGGCAATTAATTGGCCCCTTGTTTTGTGCAAAAAGTAGCACCACTTCAGGATCCTAGAAATCTTTGTGTCAAGACTGACTGTTGCTTTCACCTACATTGACACCTACACCTTGACAGTAACAGAGAGGGGGTGGAGGGAATGCAAAGGGGGGGGATGATGTCCAAGCAGCCATCGACTTTCTGGCATTTCAAGGACACACCACCGAGCAGACGTCCCAGTATGGCTGGCTGTTTCCCATAACAACACAAACAGAAGTGATTGGTGGACATAATGAAGAGAAGGACGAGGGGGGACATGATAGCAGCCTTCCAGTATCTCAGGGGCTGCCCCAAAGAAGAGGGAGTCAAGCTATTCTCCAAAGCGCCTGAAGGCAGGACAAGAAGCAACGGATGGAAACTAACCAAAGAGAGAAGCAACTTAGAACTAAGGAGAAACTTCCTGACAGTCAGAACAATTAGCCAGTGGAACAGCCTGCCTCCAAAAGCGGTGAATGCTCCAACACTGGAAGTTTTTAAGAAGAGACTGGACAGCCATTTGTCCAAAATGGTGTAGGGCAGTGTTTCTCAACCTTGACAATTTTAAGGCATGTGGACTTCAACTCCCAGAATTCCACAGCCAGCATTGCTGGCTGTGGAATTCTGGGAGTTGAAGTCCACATGCCTTAAAATTGTCAAGGTGGAGAAACACTGGTGTAGGGTTACCTGCCTGAGCAGGGGGTTGGACTAGATGACCTCCAAGGTCCCTTCCAACTTTATTATTATTATTATTATTATTATTATTATTATTATTATTATTATTATTATTATTATTATTATTATTATTACTACTACTACTACTACTACTACTACTACTACTACTACTATTATTATTATTATTATTATTATTATTATTATTATTATTATTATTATTATTATTATTATTATAATGGATTGTGCGTGGCCCGTAGAGAAAGGGGGAATTAACGATGCTTGCTTCTGCACAGGACACTCAGAGCTGGTTTTGCTTCTTCTGCGCCAGTATAATTTTTTAAGTAAAGTTTTTATACTCTTGGTAAAATAATCTCTCAGGCGTTCCTTCTTCTGGATTTGCCAACTGGACAGTTGACCCTTTGCCTTAAGGTGCAGGGGGTCCTAATTTCAGGAGGCTTATTCTGCAAACATCATGCTCTGGATTTTTCTTTCGCCAAAGGGACCCTGCTGCCAGCCAGCCTCAGAGAGAGGACTCATTGTTGGATCTGCTCTTGAATGGTGGTCCTTTTCTCCTTTAGGCTGCTGGACTAAAAATAGATCTCAGGCTGAAGATCAGCCTGCAGAGCTTGCTGGTTAAAGCCAACGATCAGATAAGAAAACTCAGCTGCTTGCCATGTGACGGTGCTCCTTCACCAAGCAGCTGGAGTGACGGAGGGCTGGTTCGCAGCTCTCCTGCCAACGGCCTCCACGGCATTTTAAAATTAAGCAAGCGAGGACATTTGCAAAATCGGAAGAGCAGCAGCCCACACGCGTTCCTCTGTTAGGATTTGCACGCAGCTTCTTCTTGCACCATTACTGCCAGGTTCTGAAGCCAGAGCAAGAAGCCGTGGACGGAAACTAATCAAGGAAACTAATCAACCAGCCTTGAAATAAGGAGAAATTTCCTGACCAGTTAGAACACTTAATCAGTAGACCGGCTGGCCTCCAGCGGTTGTGGAATAACAAGAGTTGGAAGAGACCTTGGAGGTCTTCTAGTCCAACCCCCTGCTCAAGCAGGGGACCCTATATCATTCCAGAGAAATGGCTGTCCAGCTTCTTCTTAAAAATCTCCAGTGATGGAGCACCCACAACTTCTGAAGGCAAGCCGTTCCACTGATTAATTGTTCTCATTGTCAGGAAATTTCCCCTTATTTCTAGGTTGCTCCTCACCTTGATTACTTGCCATCCATTGCTTCTTGTCCTGCCTTCAGGTGTTTTGGAGAATAGGTTGACCCTCTCTTCTTTGTGGTAGCCCCTGAGATATTGGAAGACTGCTATCTGGTCACCGGTGGTCCTTCTCTTTGTTAAACTAGACATACCTAGTTTCCTCAATCATTCATTGTATGGTTTAATCTCCAGATCTTTTATCATCATTGTTGCTGTTCTCTGCACTTTTTCACTCTATCACGGTGCCCAAATTGGAAGCAGTTTTCCAAGTATGGTCTTAACCAGTGCACTGTAACTATCCCATCATATGAATCCCACCATAGTGGATTGGCAGGAAATAAATACATCTCGGGACTTGTTCTGTGCATTTAACTACCTGCAGAAACTAGTTTGTGGAAGCACACGGTTCACGTCCTTCAGAAGTGGACGGTTAAGCCAACACAAAAAGGTGAACATAAGAGGGTGTTGGCAACCTCGTTCCTTGGTGGTGACTCTCTGGAGGTTTGCACAGAACTTGCTAAGTCAACCCGGGTTAAGCTGACTAAATATTTGAAATTCATCAATGCAAGCCACAGGTGCCGAGTGCCAGATGTTTAAATAAACCCCAAACAAAGGTTGCATGAGTAATAATGTCCATAAAGATCAACAGGAGTGTTTTCACATCTCCACTTCAAACAAAAGCCATCTGAGATTAAAAGTGTCTGCAAAGGGGTTGAAATTTCCAGTTTCTACTGGCCCAGCTTCTACAGCAGGAGTCTTCAAACTTGGCCCTTTTATGACTTGTGTCCAGTCTGTTAAAAACCTCCAGTGATGGGGCACCCACGATTTTTGGGGGTAAGCTGTTCCACTGGTTGATTGTCCTCACTGTCAGGAAGTTTCTCCATAGTTCCAGGTTGCTTCTTTATTTGATCAGTTTCCAACCGTTGTTTCTTGTCCTTCCCTCTGGTGCTTTGGTGAATAACGTGACCCCCTCTTCTTTGTGGCAGCCCCTCAAATACTGGAACACTGCTATCATGTCTCCCCTTTTTCTTCTTTTCTTTAGACTAGCCAAACCCAAGTCCTGCAGCCATTCTTCATATGTTTTAGCCTCCAGGCCTTTGAACATCTTACTTATATATCATCTTAGTTATATATCATCTTATATTACCTAGTTTGGTACTGAAACGTCTACCCCCCCCCCAAAAAAAAGCACTCAGAGAGAACCAAGGATCCCAAACACCAAGAAAGGGTTGTGTGATCCTGCCTCTAGGGCAGATACAGGTAGAGAAAGCATTGTTTTGTTTCAAGAGGTATAAAATTGCTTTCAACATAGCCAAAGCCTTTGCGATAAGGAGGCCTGTAACGTGTCAGCAAAAACAATGCAAAACTGAGCGGACGTCAAATAAATCTATAATAAAGGCACAGAGGGATGATTTTAATTAATGTTATTGAATGGTGAAACCTGAACTAGAAGCCGGGATGTTTTCTGAAATAAGTAGCATAATCTTGAGAACATTTTCTAAACACCTGCCAGCCTGTATTGGTTTTTAATAGCTCATTATGCGGTTCGCATCTAACAAGCTCAATCAAATGACAGTTGAACCGATAGAGTACAAGCTGTTTAATCACTGGCAATTTCCTTCCTAAACTGATGTAATGTGATGGTTCTGGGGGGGAGGTTTGAGGGGGGGAGAGGGGCACCACTTGGGCAGGGCAGAACACATATACATATTTCTCCCAGCATTGTGGCTTTATTCTCCCAAAAAATAAAGCCACACGCTTTTGATGAGTTTCATGAAATAGATTTTAGAACAGACTAGAGCTGGAAGAGACCCTGGAGGTCTTCTAGTCCAGCCCCCTGCTCAAGCAGGAGACCCTATACCATCTCAAGACAAGTCACTGTCTAGCCTCTTCTTAAAAACCTCCAGTGATGGAGCGTCCATGATTTCTGAAGGCAACTTCTCTTCCGCTGGTTGATTGTCTTCACTGTCAGGAAGTTTCTCCTTAAATCCAGGTTGCTTCTCTCTTTGGTCAGTTTCATTTTCCTCTAAACAGTCTTAAACCTGAACGACAAGATTCCTCAGCTGAATAAGATACTGTGCCACACATACTGGGCATACCAAGGAAGGGGGAAAAAAAATGAACATTGTTCCTCTGAAGCTGTTGTTCTCAAAGTGTAAGAATGCAAAACAGGCATCGGCTGTGTGTTGATATTGTAATGCATTTAGTGAGTCAGCTAACTTAGGAATTTGCATGCATACAGCATGACAAGTTTGGGTAACTTTGAAAGGTTTTTGCTTATAATATTGGGCAAACCCAGCCGATCTGGTTTATCGGTAGTGTGTTGTGGCAAACCAACAAATGGTTTGTGTTCCAACTTGCTGTATTAAGAGAGCCTCTTAAGAATTGCCAGCTTGGGAACGAAACAGCTGAACCCTTCTAGGATCATATGTTGATAAAGATGAGAGGAGTTGGCTTATTTTGGGTGTGGGCGAACAGTTTAAGTGAATAAATCATGTGGTCTTAAGCCAGGAAGTCCTAAAGTTTGAGTCTGTGATCCTTCTCTCCAACCCACCCCCAAATATCATCTCTAACCAAGTGGTTGTTGATAGCTTAGAGCACAAAGATGGTGCTGAAGAAACGGTTGCAATCTTTCTGAAACAGACATCGGTATCGCCCAATATCTAAAATATTTTCTTCTTTCGTTTTAGGTCTAAGAGGAGGACTAAAAAACCCCGCAAATATGATATTATCACGACTCCGGCAGAACGGGTGGAAATGGCTCCCTTAAATGAAGA
This sequence comes from Protobothrops mucrosquamatus, assembly GCF_001527695.2. Lineage (NCBI taxonomy): Eukaryota > Metazoa > Chordata > Lepidosauria > Squamata > Viperidae > Protobothrops > Protobothrops mucrosquamatus. The sequence goes on along the minus strand of NW_015388258.1, from coordinate 195,428 downwards.
GGAGGAGGATGACGAAGACTCCACAGTATTTGATATAAAATATAGGTAGGGGGAAAGAGGGATGGACGCACAAGCCTGGAGATTACTGGGGTGCTTCATTTTGGGGCTACTATATGATCCCAAGGAAAGACACAGCTTCATCAGGGAGATGCCCTTTGAATCTGATTCACTCTATGGCCCCATGATGGACATCAGTTATGTACGGTTGTCCAGTCTCTTCTTAAAAACCTCCACTGATGAAGCACCCACAACTTCTGATGGCAAGCCGTTCCACTGATTAATTGTTCTCATTGCCAGGAAATTTCCCCTTCTTTTTAGGTTAATTCTCTCCTTGATACGTTTCCATCCGTTGCTTCTTGTCCTGCCTTCAGGTGCTGTGGAGAATAGCTTGATCCGCCTCTTCTTTGTGGCAACCCCTCAAATATAGGAAGATTGCTATCATGTCAACCATTACTTCTTTTCATTAGACTAGACCAGGGGTCTCCAACCTTGGCAACTTTAAGACTTGTGGATTTTAACTTCCAGCTTTGTTGAAGACAAACCCGGATCAAACCGATCTCCCTGACAAGAAGCAATGGGTGGAAACTAATCAAGGAGAGAAGCAATCTAGAACTAAGGAGAAACTTCCTGACAATGAGAACAATTAACCAGTGGAACAACCTGCCTCCAGAAGCGGTGAATGCCCCAACACTGGAAGTTTTTAAGAGGAGATTGGACAACCATTTGTCCGAAATGGTCTAGGGTTTCCTGCCTGAGCAGGGGGTTGGACTAGATGACCTTCAAGGTCCCTTCTAACTTTACTATTATTATTATTATTATTATTATTATTATTATTATTATTATTATTATTATTATTATTATTATTATTATTATTATTATTATTATTACAACAGGGAAACTATTTGCTTGGAGCCAAACAAGTGACACCAAGTCCGGTGGTAATTCTCTTCGGGCGTGAACAGTTTAGCTGTGTCTCCAATGGGCTTCCTCTGTTCAGTTGACACAAAAGCGGTTTTGATGAGTCCTGGAGGGGATTTGCCTGGGAGAACCATCTAATTCCAAAATGAGCTCTCTAGCTGACTTCTAATTCTTAAATGACGGCTGGCTTGGTAGCTTGAAAATCTTTCTCAGTTTGATGGTGTGCATCCTCTAATGATGCTAATTTGTTTTCTCAGGTGAGGCCACTGGACTGGACTCCTCAGGAACGTCGTCTCGTGTAGAAAACGATGCAAGAACTTTGGAACCAAAGGAGAGCTGGAGAATAACTTTGGTTTTTTTTGGATCCACAACATTTCGATCTACAGAAAAGAGTGGATGTTGGATTTCACCTTTGGCACGTTCCTAATAAATACGTCCGTTACGTTCCTGGATGAATGATGCGAGGAACTGAAGGAGTTCTTCTTCCAGAACTTCTTTTTAATTCTAAAGACAATCCTTCTGATTTACCATAGCTTCAGATGCCACCAGCAAATTAGAGAGCGGAGGTCAGCCACAAGCAGTAACGTTCATTCAACACTTCAGAAGCTGCCAAGGCATTCTTTGCTCAACGTATTAAAGTAGACAGATGGATTCTGATTGCATTCTGGGATCGGCTCTGAGTTGACTAAAATGTTTGCTCATCTTGTGTGCAACTTGGAACTTGTATCGGTTAAGCTGAAATTATTTAGCAAGGTTTTGTGCATATTTGTGTTCGGGGGGAGGAGAATTTTCATGGGTAACCCTTTCGGTAGATAGCTCTCATGCCTTGCCATTAATGAGGACCAGTATGCTGCTTAATTTACAGTAAGGTTCCCTGTTTTTACAGGGAGTTTTCCCCAAACATTATATATATATTTTTCCCCCAGAAGGTGAATTCTGATAGCAGGAGAAAACAAAATAAGTCAATTTTAGAAGAAATGAATTTTCCTTTTAATCCCCTGCATCTCACACCCTCATGGGGAGAAGTGATTTTTTTTTATATATATGCACTATTTTGCTTTCTATAGCTTCTCATAATTTTTTTTCATTTCCAGGCAATTAGCAATCGGATTACTGAATCGGAATAAGAGGTTTTGCCTTCATGCCAGAGTGGTCCCATCTGTTCTCCCCAACAGACACCTCTCCAGTCTCTTTTCCCTCTAGAAATGTTGGTTTTTACTGACTGTCAATTAGGACAGCTGAAACTCCACACACTGAGTGTCTTCAGCCTCAGTCATTTCATCATGGTTTGAACTTTGCTTGGCGGTGAACTGTTTTCCTTTTAATTATACCTAGCAAATAAATATAAGGCAAAGTAGATGGTGGTTTTTCCCCCCCTCTTCTTTCTCCAGGAGAGTCAAATGCTTCTTTAGCACCACTGAAGAAATTGCCCATTTAACCTTAGAACATAGAAACCTAGGGCTGGAAGGGACCTTGGAGGTCTTCTAGTCCAACCCCCTGCTCAAGGCAGGAGACCTTATACCGTGCTGGTCAAATGATTGTCCAGTCTATTTTTTAAAACCTCCAATGATGGAACATCCACAACTTCATGAAGCAAGCTATTCCGTTGATTAATTGTTCTCACCGTCAGAAAATTTCTCCTTACTTCTAGGCTGGATCTCTCTTTAACAAGCTTCCACCTGTTACCTCTTGTCCTGCCCTCTGGTGCCTGAAAGAAAACAGTAAGACAATCCCCTCTTCTCTGTGACAGCCTTTAAAGTTGCAGGATCCAATCTGGGTCAGTCACCGGGACCAGGGTTCCTGTCTTCCGAGCTTTTGGATTCATGCTGGAGCCTTCATTTGTGAGCCCTTAAAGTATTGGACAGTTATCATGTCCCCCTAATCCTTCTCTTTGATAGGTTAGACATACCTAGTTCCCTCAACTGTTCATCATACGATTTAGCCTCCAGGCCCTTCACCATCTTGGTTGCTCTTCTCTGCACACTTTCCAGGTTCTCTGCCTTAATAAGTCGCTATTCTTAAAGGGGATGAAATGACTCAGTAGTTAAAGACGCTAAGCTTGTCAGACGAATCTCCGGGTTCGAGGCCGAAGCACTGCGCAATGGAGTGAGCTCCCGTTCCTTGCTTCAACTCCTGCCCGCCTAGCAGTTCAAAAGCATGCAAATGTGAGTAGATAAATAGGTCCCACTTTGGGAGGAAGGTACAGGGTTTCATGCACCTTTGGCATGTCCCAGTGGACGTGTCTTCGGACAATGCTGGCTCCCTCGGCCAAGAATGAGCACTGTGCCCTAGAGTTAGACACAACTGGACAGGGAACTATTTACCTTTACTTTTACTCCTAAAAGCCATAGTCCTAAAGACTGTAATAAAGAACATAGAACATAAAACCGTGTTGAAAGAGTTGAGTTTCTGCTTCTGTACAAATTAAAGTTTGGGTAGTGCCAACTCGGCATCCCAGCTCCCTTCTCCCATGCTGTGTCTAAAAGCCGTATTTACAGAGAGTCCCTCTCCCCCCCCCACCCTTTGTAATTTTATGATAACAAAAAGATGTTTATTCTCTTGATTCAGGAATCCAGACTGGGACCGATGTTCTCAGAAAAAGGGATAAATTTAATCTCTTAGATGGCTTGGTTAAGATCCATGTGTTCTTGTCATGCCAGTTTGGAAATATTCTGAGCTGGCAGCCACAAGATATTTGACTCTTGCTTCCCTCCTTTGCTGTCCCAGAGATATTGAGCAAAATATTTTTTTCCCAGACTCTCCTTTTCTCTTGGGATTTTCTGAGGATTTCTTTGGTGCCTGTTGAACTCGGTGGAGGGAAGAAGATGCAGGCAGAAATGATAATTGCAGACGTTTAGCAGGGGTGATAGCAAGGTAACCCGAAGTGGATTTTGCGACATCCGTGAAGTTTCTGAAATCTTTCCTCCCAGACGTTCCCTTTTTTATTAGTTCCAAATAGCTCTTCTGGATCAACTTTTGAACAGCCTGTGGTTTTGCACGCTTACTTTCTTAAAAAGCAATTGTGTGAGATTTCCCCCAGCAGTATCTCAAAAATCTCTCTGTAATTGAGAAGGTGGTCCATTCTGGTTGATCCCAGCTGAACCGGTGTCTGTCTTTCTTGCAATGTTTTTTCTTCCTGTGGAGAAAAAACAACAACTTGAAGTTTCAAGATTTAGCTCTTTATTACCCAATTTCGTGGCTCGGCATCCATTTCCCCATCTGCTTCACCCTTTGCAAGCTGATCTTTATTGCCCAAGTGGCTGGCTTTCACATCTGCCCATAAAAACGTTTCTAAATTTCAGTAACAGAATTTGCTGCATTTAGCAATTGTTCACCAAGACACTTTTCCTGAGGCTGACGCCCTTTTAGCCAATGGCTCTGCTCCCTAGGAATGATAGAACATGAAAAGCAACATAACTAGAGACCATTTGGTTGGAGAAGGAAAAGTCAAAAATGGCAAGGAACATTGTTCATTTATTTTGCAATTCCTGAAGTTAGCTCACTTCTTCAAATATGGTTTCTGAGTGCCGGCCTCTTCGAATGAATCCTGAAAGTACAGTAGCGGAACCACAGCTCCCAGCTTGTATTTTTCTTGGTTGTGCTACATGGAGCTTCTGGGAAATGTAGTTCACTGGCTTCTAGAGAGCTACACAATCTCCTTCCTTAACGCAAAGCATATTTCAGACAAATAAAGCAAATGAACCATGTGCGTGGTATGGTGGCCTAGTGGTGAAGACCCTTGCCTCCCATTCGGAAGGTTGAGAGTTCAATCCTAGGTAACTGCAGATGTTTCTCAGGAGGCAAAGAAAAAAACATCTGCTGCATACTCCATGTAGGTGTCAGGAAAGGCATCTAGCTAGTAAATGCTCAGGTCCATCCAGTTGCCCCATACCTACCCCAAATTAAGGGACTACAAGAAAAAAAAAAGCAAACGAACCTTGTCTTTGATACAAACATCTTTCAGTGCATGGGTATTTCCCCTTATTCTTGAGATGATGAGATTAAAAAAAGGGGGACTAGCCTCTCTCCTGGTCTTGATTTTAAAGATTTTTTTTAATTTCAGAGAACTAAAGATTAGCTCCATGCTGCACTAAACCATACCTTGTTTTAACCATGATTTGTTGAACAACCTGCCTGGTTTCCAACAACCGTTTACAAGACTTTACTAGACTTCCCCAATCTGGACAACTCCCAGAATTCTTAGCTAAGAAGTTACTGCTGAGAATTCTGGGAACTGAAGTCCATACATGGCACTGGATGGTTCTTTCCTACGGCATAAAGTACGATCTGCATATAAGAATAGTTGGATTTATTTTATTTATTATTTATTATTTGGATTTATATCCCGCCCTTCTCCTCATAGGACTCAGGGCGAGATATAAATCCAAATAATAAATAAATCCAAATTAGCCTCATATGCTTTGCCACAACCAAAGAAATCACAGAAGCGCTTCCTTGCCATTTCTGAAATTCATCAAAATATGTTCTTGTCCCGAAAGTACACTTGGAATATTGCAGTGGCATAAATTTAAACATCCCTCATTAAAACAACAAACTTAAATCCTTTCCTGCTTATTTTTTTGTTTCTGCATGTATATATTGCCTTGTACTTTTTAACGGGTTGCCTTTTTTCTCTTTTGTAGTAATAAAAATCAATATTAACATTTTGACAAAATCAGTTATTTCAATGTATACAATAGCTGCCTTTCTAAAGTAGCTGTTCTACTTTAACTATATAGTACTTGTTATTGCTGGGAACAAATATAATTTCTGTTTCTTCTTAGGAAAACCTCTTTCTTCCTGTATCCCAAATGACATCCCAATGTATTTTCAAATACATTGAAAATAATCCACTAACTCATATTTAATGATGTTTAGCTTAACTGAGAGCTCATTATTATTTAGGCTCCACTATTTAAATTTATGATGAGCTGCAGATGTCTTTGTTACTTTAATCTCCTCAGTTAAAGATTACAGGAAGCAATAAGATAGCAAAACTATTCCAAGGGGTGCTTAAGATAAATCAGAGATCTAAGCTAATTGTTGTGCTTGGTTAATTTTAATCATCAACTATCTACAGTTACCCCCTTTTGAAAGACGATTATCAATTTAGGTTTCCCTAAGGGTGTAGGCTCAGTTTATGCAAAATGATTATGGCATCTGCAAGAAAAATGAGTGATGTCATACATCTCATGATGTCACCATGCAAATGTCAGAAATCACTAGATCATTGGGATAATGATGACATGATGGGCTCAATATCCTGATGGCTTGTGCTGGGCATCTTTGAATTTTGCTACATTCGTTTAAGGGTGTTTTATTGAATAACTTCAGTTGGCTTCACCACACACTTAAACCAGAAAAAACATTGTTAATAAAGGGATCAGGCTGAATTCACCTAAGACGTTAACCTGTAAGCCTCAGTTTGCAAAATCCAGGAACCTGGTTTGGACAGCCGACTTGACTCAAAGCAAAAGAGAACATAGAACATAAAACAATAGGATTGGAAGGGACCTTGAAGATCTACTCCAACCTTCTGTCCATGGTAGGCGATCCTACACTATTCCAGACAAATGGCTGTCCAGTCTCTTCTTAAAAACTTCCAGGGTTGGAGCATTCACAGCTTCTGGAGGCAGGTTGTTCCACTGGTTAATTGTTCTCACTGTCAGGAAGTTTCTCCTTAGTTCTAGGTTGCTTCTCTCTTTGGTTAGTTTCCACCAGTTGCTTCTTGTCCTGCCTTCAGGCGCTTTGGAGAATAGCTTGACTCCCTCTTCTTTGTGGCAACCCCTGAGATATTGGAATGCTGCTATCATGTCTCCCCTCATCTTCTCTTCATTAAACTAGCCAGACCCAGTTCCAGCAACTGTTCCTTATATGTTTTAGTCAGTGCTTTCTTTCTAAAAAAAAAAAAAAAAAGGTGCCGGAACTCACACACGTCATACAACCTGCCTTGCCTACCCTACAAGGTTCCATCCAAAAAAGGTGCCGGAACTCCGTTCTGGGCGTTCTGTGAGAAAAAAAGCCCTGGTTTTAGTATTTCACTTAGCATGACAAATTTTGGGCTCAGTTGCGGTCAGAAGTCAAGGACTATCTGTCCATCCGACTGTTGAAAAAGGAGAGCATCCTTGGATTTTCCAATCTGGCCAGGTTTGCTGGGACGCTGCGCACTTTTCCAAGTCTTGACATCTTCATTTCTTACTCTTCAACGCAGGCAGGATATTGCCAAGAGCAGTTCTGTTGAGGAAGCAAAAGGCAGCCACCGTGCCTTTTGTGGTCTCTCCTAAATTATCTTCTCCTGCCAGGACAGCCAATGTAGGACTCGCAGTCTGTAATAAATCCATCAGGCACAGCTGGCACGGGTCAGCTGCACTTGTCCTGCTTGGGTTGTGTCGGAATCAGAGTCGCTCATGGAAATCTTGCAAAGCGACTCTTCCATCACTGCTGAGGAGCAAAAATCATGAAGCCAAATGCTGCACCTCCCTCGTCCTTCTTTCCTTCTTTAGCATTCTAAATTCAATGATACATTTTTCAATTATCGTGCACTTTTTTCAAGCGTGCACTTTTTTCAATTATTGACAAGGACAATGTTTGCACAACCCTGGAAGATGAAAAGGGTGTTGTTTGTTGTTTGCTTGCAATGTTATTTACACTGTGAACTTGATTTTTTTAACGCTACTATGAATCATCATCAACATCATCACCATCAGTCAATTGCAAAAGGCAGTTTTACTCACATTCTGCAAAAATACCTTTAACATAATCCAACAACAACATTGCTCCTTTGCTGATAAATCCCTTGTGTGTCCTTTTTTAAAAAAAACAAAACAAGTTTTAATATGTTTGTGTTTGATGCGTTTATTTATTTATTGTTGTATCCTGCCCGGAGTCACTGCTTGTGAGATTGGCAATCAGAATGAATGAATGAATGAATGAATGAATGAATGAATGAATGAATGAATGAATGAATGAATGAATGAATATGGATTATTGTAACATTTATCTTAATGGAAGTGTCATGATATGTCATGAGTTTATGCCTTATTGACCATCGCTACACTTCTACACTTCTCTGAATATCTTTTGTACAGCCGCCCATCTTTGTCAATTCTATAGAGTAGAAAACTGTCGATCACTTCTATCATCCCATTGTTTATTCCTCTAGTTTTCCAGTAGATATTTATCCCAGTTCTCTTGATGTCCAAAGAAAGCCCAACCTTGTCATTCTCCTGTTTTAGAACGATCATTTTTAGGTCTTATTCAATTTCTGCAACCAATGTAGTGTCATCCACGTAGCTTAATTTACTAACATTCCTTCCACCAAATTTGGTATCACTCGTTAGTTCTTCCCCATCGAGACCATGTATAATATCTTTATTATATAGATTAACCAGATATGTGATAATATGCAGCCTTTCCTGACTCCTATTCTGGAGTCTTGCTCTGCTCATAACTGAGACAGTGGGGAATACTCTAAATGCCCCTTTTTATTTAGAAATAAATAAAACGCATCACCATTCAGTGTTACCAAGTTCTCAGTTTTAGTCAGTTTAGCAGCAGACACTGAGAGAAAGGGAATGATCCTTGACATCCTGTGAAGGGGGGAGGAGGAGGAGGAGGAGGAGGAGAAGGAGAAGAAGAAGAAGAAGAAGAAGGAAAAGAAGGAAAAGAAGGAAAGAAGAAGAAGAAGAAGAAGAAGAAGAAGAAGAAGAAGAAGAAGAAGAAGAAGAAGAAGAAGAAGAAGAAGAAGAAGAAGAAGAAGAAGAAGAAGAAGAAGAAGAAGAAGAAGAAGAAGAAGAAGAAGAAGAAGAAGAAGAAGAAGAAGAAGAAGAAGAAGAAGAAGAAGAAGAAGAAGAAGAAGAAGAAGAANGCAGATGTTTCTCAGGAGGCAAAGAAAAAAACATCTGCTGCATACTCCATGTAGGTGTCAGGAAAGGCATCTAGCTAGTAAATGCTCAGGTCCATCCAGTTGCCCCATACCTACCCCAAATTAAGGGACTACAAGAAAAAAAAAAGCAAACGAACCTTGTCTTTGATACAAACATCTTTCAGTGCATGGGTATTTCCCCCTATTCTTGAGATGGTGAGATTAAAAAAAAGGGGGACTAGTCTCTCTCCTGGGTCTTGATTTTAAAGATTTTTTTTTTAATTTCAGAGAACTAAAGATTAGCTCCATGCTGCACTAAACCATACCTTGTTTTAACCATGATTTGTTGAACAACCTGCCTGGTTTCCAACAACCGTTTACAAGACTTTACTAGACTTCCCCAATCTGGACAACTCCCAGAATTCTTAGCTAAGAAGTTACTGCTGAGAATTCTGGGAACTGAAGTCCATACATGGCACTGGATGGTTCTTTCCTACGGCATAAAGTACGATCTGCATATAAGAATAGTTGGATTTATTTTATTTATTATTTATTATTTGGATTTATATCCCGCCCTTCTCCTCATAGGACTCAGGGCGGGATATAAATCCAAATAATAAATAAATCCAAATTAGCCTCATATGCTTTGCCACAACCAAAGAAATCATAGAAGCGTTCCTTGCCATTTCTGAAATTCATCAAAATATGTTCTTGTCCCGAAAGTACACTTGGAATATTGCAGTGGCATAAATTTAAACATCCCTCATTAAAACAACAAACTTAAATCCTTTCCTGCTTATTTTTTTGTTTCTGCATGTATATATTGCCTTGTTCTTTTTAACGGGTTGCCTTTTTTCTCTTTTGTAGTAATAAAAATCAATATTAACATTTTGACAAAATCAGTTATTTCAATGTATACAATAGCTGCCTTTCTAAAGTAGCTGTTCTACTTTAACTATATAGTACTTGTTATTGCTGGGAACAAATATAATTTCTGTTTCTTCTTAGGAAAACCTCTTTCTTCCTGTATCCCAAATGACATCCCAACGTATTTTCAAATACATTGAAAATAATCCACTAACTCATATTTAATGATGTTTAGCTTAACTGAGCGCTCATTATTATTTAGGCTCCACTATTTAAATTTATGATGAGCTGCAGATGTCTTTGTTACTTTAATCTCCTCAGTTAAAGATTACAGGAAGCAATAAGATAGCAAAACTATTCCAAGGGGTGCTTAAGATAAATCAGAGATCTAAGCTAATTGTTGTGCTTGGTTAATTTTAATCATCAACTATCTACGGTTACCCCCTTTTGAAAGACGATTATCAATTTAGGTTTCCCTAAGGGTGTAGGCTCAGTTTATGCAAAATGATTATGGCATCTGCAAGAAAAATGAGTGATGTCATACATCTCATGATGTCACCATGCAAATGTCAGAAATCACTAGATCATTGGGATAATGATGACATGATGGGCTCAATATCCTGATGGCTTATGCTGGGCATCTTTGAATTTTGCCACATTTGTTTAAGGGTGTATTATTGAATAACTTCAGTTGGCTTCACCACACACTTAAACCAGAAAAAACATTGTTAATAAAGGGATCAGGCTGAATTCACCTAAGACGTTAACCTGTAAGCCTCAGTTTGCAAAATCCAGGAACCTGGTTTGGACAGCCGACTTGACTCAAAGCAAAAGAGAACATAGAACATAAAGCAATAGGATTGGAAGGGACCTTGAAGATCTACTCCAACCTTCTGTCCATGGTAGGCGATCCTACACTATTCTAGACAAATGGTTTTCCAGTCTCTTCTTCAAAACTTCCAGTGTTGGAACATTCACAGCTTCTGGAGGCAGGTTATTCCACTGGTTAATTGTTCTAACTGTCAGGAAGTTTCTCCTTAGTTCTAGGTTGCTTCTCTCCTTGGTTAGTTTCCACCCGTTGCTTCTTGTCCTGCCTTCAGGCGCTTTGGAGAATAGCTTGACTCCCTCTTCTTTGGGGCAACCCCTGAGATATTGGAACGCTGCTATCATGTCCCCCCTCGTCCTTCTCTTCATTAAACTAGACATACCCAATTCCAGCAACTGTTCCTTATATGTTTTAGTGTTTCACTTAGCATGAGAAATTTTGGGCTCAGTTGCGGTCAGAAGTCAAGGACTATCTGTCTGTCTGACTGTTGAAAAAGGAGAGCATTCTTGAACTTTCCAATCTGGCCAGGTTTGCTGGGACGCTGCGCACTTTCCCAAGTCTTGACATCTTCATTTCTTACTCCTCAATGCAGGCAGGATATTGCCAAGAGCAGTTCTGTTGAGGAAGCAAAAGGCAGCCACCGTGCAGCGTGGTCTCTCCTAAATTATCTTCTCCTGCCACGACAGCCAATGTAGGACTCGCAGTCTGTAATACATCCATCAGGCACAGCTGGCATGGGTCAGCTGCACTTGTCCTGCTTGGGTTGTGTCGGAATCAGAGTCACTCATGGAAATCTTGCAAAGCGACTCTTCCATCATGGCTGAGGAGCAAAAATCATGAAGCCAAATGCTGCACCTCCCTCGTCCTTCTTTCCTTCTTTAGCATTCTAAATTCAATGATGCATTTTTCAATTATCGTGCACTTTTTTCAAGCGTGCACTTTTTTTCAATTATTGACAAGGACAATGTTTGCACAACCCTGGAAGATGAAAAGGGTGTTGTTTGTTGTTTGCTTGCAATGTTATTTACACTGTGAACTTGATTTTTTTAACGCTACTATGAATCATCATCAACATCATCACCATCAGTCAATTGCAAAAGGCAGTTTTACTCACATTCTGCAAAAATACCTTTAACATAATCCAACAACAACATTGCTCCTTTGCTGATAAATCCCTTGTGTGTCCTTTTTTTTAAAAAAAACAAAACAAGTTTTAATATGTTTGTGTTTGATGCGTTTATTTATTTATTGTTGTATCCTGCCCGGAGTCACTGCTTGTGAGATTGGCAATCAGAATGAATGAATGAATGAATGAATGAATGAATGAATGAATGAATGAATGAATGAATATGGATTATTGTAACATTTATCTTAATGGAAGTGTCATGATATGTCATGAGTTTATGCCTTATTGACCATCGCTACACTTCTACACTTCTCTGAATATCTTTTGTACAGCCGCCCATCTTTGTCAATTCTATAGAGTAGAAAACTGTCAATCACTTCTATCATCCCATTGTTTAGTTTTCCAGTAGATATTTATCCCAGTTCTCTTGATGTCCAAAGAAAGCCGAACCTTGTCATTCTCCTGTTTTAGAATGATCGTTTTTAGGTCTTATTCAATTTCTGCAACCAATGTAGTGTCATCCACGTAGCTTAATTTACTAACATTCCTTCCACCAAATTTGGTATCACTCATTAGTTCTTCCCCATCGAGACCATGTTTAATATCTTTATTATATAGATTAACCAGATATGTGATAATATGCAGCCTTTCCTGACTCCTATTCTGGAGTCTTGCTCTGCTCATAACTGAGACAGTGGGGAATACTCTAAATGCCCCTTTTTATTTAGAAATAAATAAAACGCATCACCATTCAGTGTTACCAAGTTCTCAGTTTTAGTCAGTTTAGCAGCAGACACTGAGAGAAAGGGAATGATCCTTGACATCCTCTGAAGGGGGGGGGAGGAGGAGGAGGAGGAGAAGGAGAAGAAGAAGGAAAAGAAGGAAAGAAGAAGAAGAAGAAGAAGAGGAAGAGGAAGAGGAAGAGGAAGAGGAAGAAGGAGGAGGAGGAGGAGGAGGAGAAGGAGAAGGAGAAGGAGAAGAAGATGATGATTTCCAAACATTCCTCTAGACCCAATTAAAGGTGATTTTCTTAGAAAATGGTGAAGAAAAAGTGTTAATGTTATTCTGGGGTAAACATAAAATCTTGCAAACTGCAAGAGAAATTTCCCAGTCTCATTGTCTGTGGGTTCATGAAGGCGGAATCCCTTTGAATGATTTGAAATGCTTTTTCCTGGATTTTTCTCCACCTCACTTGACTTGCAATTTATGAGATTAGCTGCCAATGTATTTGCCTTCTGTCTCTTGATAGCTTCTGTGTAATCTTCCTTCTGTTCTTTTCTTCGCCACTCCACAATCTTTCACAACTAGTAAGTGACAGTCAATATTCTCAGGCTTCAGTGAGTGAGAACATCTTAATACAGGGTTGACAAGATGCAGTTAACCAAGTGTTGACTCTGCTTATCATCCAAAGGCCTTGAAAGCAATCAGTGCAGCAACATTACTTCTCATTTTTTACAGTGGGCAGATCTGTCAATTTCACTTTCCTTCAGCTTTCTCTTTTTCCATATTAGCTTGACTTTGGAAAAGCACCATGTTTGCAGAGCATGTTATGCTCAGAACTTCCCTTAATGTGAATTGGGGTGGGTGGGGGGAAAGCAGTAAAATTCACAGAAATAGGTCGTCCCAAAGATGCTTGTTCAAAAGGCAGGTGGACTTTCTTTCTTTTTCCTTGAAGATGTTTTGCTTCTCATCCAAGAACCTTCTTCAGTTTTGACTGAATGGATGAGAAGCAAAACATCTTCAAGAAAAAACGAAGGAAATCCAGTTACCTTTTGAAAAAGCACCTTTGGGACAACCATCACCTGCATGACTGAGAATCTCTTCAGGCATCAGGGAAATAGGAAGTTCAAAAACAGACAAAAATGCATTGAAATTAAAAGCCCCTTTCCCCCATGCTTGTTGACTCATTGTGTTCACACAACACTCTGAATTTGTTTACTGATTTTATCCATTTATTTTTTTTTTTGCATTCACACAATTCATCGCACTATAAATTCACCAAAAGGGGACGGTTCGTATCTTATGCTACAACACAGAAAACCTGACACGAAATCAATCCACCTTCACAGGTGTGAAGGCAACCATTAGATCGCTGCGTAATCTGGTCAAGGACACTGCATGAACTCAACCAATGGGAAGACTGATTCCTTTTGATTAGGATTCCTCCCTGGAGAGAGCAGTAACTGGGGCAGAATCTATTCCATCCTGCCCTCTCTCTGACGGCTGCATTTTAATGTGCCTATTTTTTACGAATAAACGATTGTCCACTCGGCCTTTGCTGGCAAGCTGCAGAAGGCAAACCTTTTGCAACAATTTCTCTGCATCAAAGCCCTGGTAGCAATTTTTTTTTCCCTTCCCCTGAAGCACCTTTGATTCAGCAGGTTCGGCTCATTTTAAGCCTTTCTCCTTAATTGCCCCGCTCATAACTCAGGGAGCGGGAAATAGTCTAAATGCCTCTTTTTATTTATAAATGCTTCGGATTACTTATTAATAAAGCCCTGCCAAGCGGGGAATTTATCATCCCTCCTCATTCTGCTGCTGCTGCTGCCCGCCGTGGCAGAAATGAAGAAAAGTGGTACTCAAAGATGACAACAGCTGGTCTTGAATCTGGCATGTCAAGTAATTGTATAAAGGTAAAGGATGCCTTGCCCAGTTGTGTCTGACTCTAGGGCAGGTTGCCCTTCTCTGTTTCTTGACCAAGGGAGCCAGTGTTATCTGAAGACATTTTCTATGGTCCTGAGGTCAGTATGACTATACTCTAAAGCTTTGCATCACCTCCTCTGTTGCCATTGAAGAGGTCAATCCAATTTAGAAATATGTTGACTTTAATAAAGTATGAAAGGCTCGTCCAATTTAGGAAGAAAACCCCCGAGTTTAATGACCTCCTCAAGAGAACTATAACAGAAGAAGGACATGCAGAAAAGCTAACATTACCTTGATCTGTTTCACCTAAATGATGGTGTGTTCTATCTTCTTCTTAATTATTTCTCACCCAAGTAGGAGTAATGAAGAATATTGGCATTAATTTAGTCTGCAGGTGAACCATAATTTCTTTTCCATCCCCTCATCTTGTTCTCTGTCCATCTCTAATTACATTTCAGTTCAGCATGGAATCTGCAAAATTACTTGTCCCAAGATAAATTGCCATGGCTTGCCAACCCTGGCTTACGTAAGGGACCAATGTCAGATTCGGGGAATTTATAATTCGGATGGCATTTTGCTCATGTTCGGTATGATGAAACTGTCACTTTTTAATTTTTTTTTAAAAAAATCTCTTCCTCGTAATTAAGGCACTGAGGAGCCAAGAAATGTGTAAATTCTAGGCCAACTAATGTATTGCATCACATCCCCCAAAATGTCTCTCCCTGTGTCTGTCTGTCTCTGTCTCTATCCCATCTCATCAATATTGATCTTTCATCTATCTACCTTTCATCTATCTGTCTGTCTATCTGTCTCTATCATCTATCCATCCATCCGTCCATCCATCCATCATCTATCCATCCATCCATCCACCCATCCACCCATCCATCCATCCATCCATCCACCCACCCACCCACCCACCCACCTACCTACCTACCTACCTACCTACCTACCTACCTACCTACCTACCTACCTACCTACCTACCTACCTACCTACCTACCTATCTATCTATCTATCTATCTATCTATCTATCTATCTATCTATCTATCTAGTTTTGCCAGTGGGCCTGGGGAACCCTGAGTGTGATGGAACCCATAAAATGGTCTATTTAATCATGTGCTATCACTGGGTGGGGTGGGTGGTGGTGGTTATTGTTTTTTTATCTTTTTTTAATTTTTCTATTTGTATTTTTACTGTTTGTAAGCTGCCTAGAGTCACTGTGAGCTAGTAAGTGGCTGTATAAATGTTCAAAATAAATAAATATAATCTATCTGTCTGTCTGTCTGTCTGTCTATCACCTATCTAATCTATCTACATCTTCTGCAAAATGCTAGCTAGAGGAGGTAAATGTACTGACCCCCTCACTGACTATGTTTTCCAACCCCTGATTGTGAGCCCTCACATTCCAAAGAAAGTGTTGGGTACCATAAGAAACAATATGTTAGACCGAGATGTCACTAATATACCTGATTTGTGTGGAAGACTATAAACATTTCTCAGAGTTTTGGTAACAGCCAGATTATAAATTTTTGTCCGTCTAGGAAGTTGCGTGACATTTTCAACTTCCGCATCCTCCACATTCTAGAAACAGGAGAGTTCTTGTGTGCTTTTGCTGCAGACAATTCCTAATATGATTTGCTTTGCATAATGTACAATATGCAGCATTTTGTCCTGCTAGTACAACCAAGGAGAAAACTACAGTAGAGCCCTTTCAGTTTAAATATAGACTTTCCTGTCTTCGAGGTGTGTCCTAAAGTTTGTTTATTATAAATTTAGGAAGGAAGGAAGGAAGGAAGGAAGGAAGGAAGGGAGGGAGGAAGGGAGGGAGGGAGGGAGGGAGGGAGGGAGGGAGGAAGGAAGGAAGGAAGGAAGGAAGGAAATGCAATTTTTAAGGAATTGCTAGTAAAGGCTTGTTGAAAGTTCTCTGCAAATAATAATGTGGCTTGGTGGTGGTAGATGAGACTGCCAGCAATAGATTGCACCAAAGGCTTATCTTTTAATAATCTGGGTTCAGGAATTCAATCTTTAGGACTTGGAATGAGACAGTATGGTTTCTGAGATTTGTTCTCCAATTACAAACAATTAAATTAGACTGTTTTTATCATTATTATCATCATCACCATTTCTGTCTCAGCTTTCTGCACTCTTCCAATCTCTTTTTTAGCACCCTAATGGAGAGAGAGAGAAAAAAAATCGATGTTTCCTTTTAGAGGAAAAACAATTTCTTCCACATTAGCATACCCCTTGCCTGCACCACCAAAATGTATTCATTATATTCACGGCAATTGTCAATGAATTCTGAGGAAGTCTACTCATGGGGAATTGACTTTCTTCTTTTATTCTGAAAAATGCCCAACAGAAAATAAGTATCTCTGAAAGCAAAAATACACATTCGAAACCTATTCAGAAATAAACTAAATGGTAGCTGTCAAAGGAGACAGCGTAAAGCCAGCCAGCCTTGCCAACTCTGCATATCAAAAGCTTGTTTAAAAAAACCCTAGAACAAATTTCCTTAGAGAGGTCCACATTAGTGCCCTGTCCAAGGGTTGAATTTTAGGAGGTGTTAAAAACAACTTAAGAAAACCAACACGGGCAATCAAAAATATATGTGCTAGGCCTACTGGAAGCCCAGAATGCATTTTATTTGTTGCTTTGCCCTCAGATCAGTTTGAATTCAGTCCCCATTACTTAGGGGCAAACTTTGCTTCTAACATTTAAGGAACGATTTGAGGGAATTCTGGGAGACACAAGAAAAGACCATCAAAGCTGATTTGCAACTCAATAATCGGAATCAGAGTGGCGTGTCTTGGTTGCCAGGAAACATAGAATATCCAAGTTTGAAAACCAGTGTCCAGTGGAGCCATCAAAGGAGAGCAAGCAAGTTCTTCTGGGGTCCTGTTTGAACCAGGAAGTTGCGTTTCCCAGGTCAGGCTTCAAACAACAAAAGCCAAATAAGAAGTAAGAACATAGAATAACAGAGTTGGAAGGGACCTTGGCGGTCTTCTGGTCCAACTCCCTGCTCAAGCAGGAGACCTTATACCATTTCAGACAAATGACTGTCCAGTCTCTCCTTGAAAGTCTCCAGTGATGGCGCATCCACAACCTCTGAAGGCAAGCCGTTCCATTGGTTGATTTGTTCTCACTGTCAGAAAATTTCTCCTTAGTTCTAGGTAGCTTCATTCCTTGATTAGTTTCCATCCATTGTTTTTTTGTCCAGCCTTCTGGTGCTTTGGAAAACACCTCATCTTGATCATTTTGATCCCTTCATCTTTGTGGTAGCCCCCCCCCCAAATATTGGAACCCTGCTAGCATGTCTCCCCTTTGCTAGAAAAAGGTTAGGTAAGGAGAGAAAGAACCCAAGAGTCTTGAAAGATACCTGAAAGTAAACTAGAGTGGAACCTGGAGTCAACCTAAATTAAGCCCTTTTCAGAATCTGCTCAGTGCAACAGACCAAGTGGGGTTTTCCCCTCACGCAACACCAGAGTAGCATTAATACCGTTACTACCATTTGATGGAACACAGTTGAAATTTTGAAGCCTGTTGTGGGCACTCTCACAAAATGGCTACCTGGGTTTGAATGGCCAGCTACCAATGAACAATCTGTTAGGACTGGCAGAAGGGGTCTCCTCTAGCTTCCCAGGATACCTTATGTTTCTGTAGCTTGCAGTTAATTGATTTTTCTTGCAGAAAGGCGTGCTTTTAAAGCAAGCGCTCCCTTGAGACCATCTACCATTTCAATCTTCTAAGGCTGCCTCTGGGGTCTTATCAGAGCCCAGAAGCATCCTTAGAAAAGCAGTTCATACCAGAAGCAGTGGTTTTCTCTCTAGCAGCACGGAAGCTTTAGCCTTCGTTTTTAGAAAAAGTAAATCGGTCTAATAGGGGGAAAAAATAGTGACAGGGATCTTTGTGGATACCAAGAGATGCATCCAGGATGCTCTAAGCTTTTGTCACCTGCCATGTCTGCTTTCTTATAATATTGTGTTTCAGATTAAAAGGATTTTTAGATTTCAGAGTAACAGAGTTGGAATGGACCTTGGAGGTCTTCTAGTCCAACCTCCTGTTCAAGCAGGAGACCCTATACCATTTTAGACAAATGGCTGTCCAATCTTTTCTTTAAAACCACCAGTGATGGAGCACCCACAACTTCTGGAGGCAAATCGTTCCACTGATTAATTGTTCTCACTTGTCAGGAAATTTCTCCTTTAGTTCTAGGTTGCTTCTCTCCTTGATTAGTTTCCATCCATTACTTCTTGTCCTGCCTTCAGGTGGTTTGGAGAATGGGAGGAACCTCTCTTTTTTTGTGGCACCCCATGAGATATTGGAAGATTGCTATCAACTCACCTCTAGTCCTTCTTTTTATTAAACTAAATATACCACTTCCAGCAACCGTTCTTTATATGTTTTAGCCTCCAGCCCTCTAATCATCTTTGTTGCTCTTCTCTGCACTCTTTCTAGAGTTTTGATGTCTTTTTTATATTGCGGTGACTTAAACTGGATGAAATATTCCAAGTATGGTCTTACCAAGGCATTATAAAGTGGAAATAACACTTCCCTTGATTCTATACTTCTGCTGACGCAGCTTAGGACTGGGTTGGCTTTTTTGGCTGCTTGGCTCATATTTAAGTGATTGTCCACTAGGACTCCAAGATCTTTCAGCAAGCGGACCTGACCTAGGGTGGATTTTATATTGGGTTTTTTAGGAATTTGAAAGACGCAACTCTAAATTTGGTTTAATTCGGTTTTAAGGGGGGGATTGTATATATGTTTTGGTTTTAAGTATGTTGTGCGCCGCCCTGAGTCCCGTCAGGAGAAGGGCGGCATATAAATTAAATTAAATAAAATAAAATAAAATAAATCCCTCTCACAGTTACTGCTATTGAGACAGGTTTTACCTCATCTGTACCTGTACATTTGGTACGAATACATTTCTTTGGGAAGGGGATTCTGGTTTTGTTTTTCCTCCAGCCAACTTCATCTGCCGACTTTTTTTTAAAAAAAATCTAAATAAGTCAGTCATTGCTCTTGAGTCTTCTTCAGCAGGACTGATTCACAACCAATGGAGTTCAAGCAAGTGAGGCTCTTTTAATACTGATGGACTTTTTCATATTTCCACTTATGGAGATGGAGTGCTTAAAAACCTGCTGAAAGCAAAAAACCTCATTAGAAGGCTGTGTGTGCCACGGAGTGTCGAACAGCAGATCCAAACATTATTGTAGTCTACTGTACTTGTAAATTCCGATTAAGGTTTAGCTTCAGTTGCAAATTTTATGAACTGCTTTTAGGTATCGGTAGCCCACCTCTGAAATACACAAACTAATTAGTCCATTCTAGGCGACATAGAGACAACTGTGGAGCTAAATCACACCAAAGTGTCTCTGTTAATTGAGTCTTCTGAAAGGGGATGACACGAACAAGCAAGTTTTCTTTTATTTAATGAGGTCTCAGAGTAAAATCAAAATCTACTGTCCTCACCAATATTAAATTAATGCTGTGGATACTTTTTGTCTATAGGTCAACTGTGTTCACAATTCCAAGATCCATCCTTTGCAAAAAAAAAAAAAAAAGAAGGCCAAGATGTCTACAGAGCTACTGTCTGCAGAACATCCCCAGATCAAGACAGAAAAAGCCCAAGTAGTGAGTAGACTCTTGAAACAAATCTCACCTGGAGAATTTAATGAGGCCTTCAGTGACTTACGCATGCTGGTAGAAGATGATAATATGATGTGTGAAGAAGCACCCACTCTCTGTGCGGTGTACAACAAGGACCATTTCACACCAGTATGGACCAAGAAATGTGAAGTCCTCTTGACTCGCCACAATGAGCTGGAGGAGAACTACTTCCTGGATCCACAGAACCAAATCTCTTTCAAGTATGACCACTTGAGGAGAATACCAAGTGACTTCCAGGCTCACCCCGAAGAGGACAAAAAAGGAGAACTATGGAGGAGAGCCCTCCATGAGGCCTTGAAAGTTTATGTTGACAACCACTACCCTGATGGGCTTTGTAGCGTCTTCGTCAAAGACACAGCTATGCGGAAGATCTTTGTGGCTTGCATTGAGAGTCACCGATACAAGCCTTCTGCCTTCTGGAATGGCTTGTGGAAATCAGAATGGACATTTGCTCTAGCTCCTGCCTCTACATCCACTCAGGTGTCCGGGGTCATCATGATCCAGGCACACTACTTTGAAGATGGCAACATACACCTGACAGTAGTCAAGGATGCAGAGGAGACACTGCTGGTCACCGATGAAGCCCAGACAGCAAAGGACTTTGCAAAACTGGTGGAAAAAGTGGAAAATGAGATCCAGAGTAAAATAATGGAAGAGTACGACCACATGAACAGCAACTACATAAAGTATTTTCGGAGACAGCTGCCCATCATTCAGACAAGCCTTGATTGGGAAAAGGTTGTGACTGTGAAGACTGTGGAGGCTCGTGCACTCTAGTAGAAGTCCTGCTTCTGTGTAGACAGAGGGACAGGAGAAGAAAAGCAGCAAAGTTGGAGGAAGCATCAATTGATGGAAGTCTCGTCTAAAGTAAAGGAGCCAATAAAATAAACAGTGCAATAAAATGGAAGATGCAGGTCTACTTTTTCATAGGAAGATTTGGGAGAAGAAATGCAGACCTGGTGTATCCTGTAGAGCAGCAGCCCCCAATCCTTGCAGCTTGGCGGCCTGGCTGGGGGGGGAGAGAGGGGAACCAGGCCACACAAGTGGCAACCCAGGGCACGTACGCATGCAGCTCAATTTGCACAAGTGTTGGCTTGGCGCTTGCACACATGCAGCTCAACTTGTGTGAGTTGAGCTGTGCGCACGTGTGCACACACGCTGGCCCGCTCCTTGTGCAAGTTGAGCTGTGCACGCCACTTGCCTGGCCCGGTTCTGAATAGGCCACAGCCCAGTAGTGGGCCATGGCCCAGGGGTTGAGTATGCCTGCTGTAGAGGCACAAGAGGGAAGGGGAAAAAAGCAGAGTACAGTTTCAGGAAGGAAGGAAGGAAGGAAGGAAGGAAGGAAGGAAGGAAGGAAGGAAGGAAGGAAGGAAGGAAGGAAGGAAGGAAGGAAGGAAGGAAGGAAGGAAGGAAGGAAGGAAGGAAGGAAGGAAGGAAGGAAGGAAGGAAGGAAGGAAGATTTTTTTCTTATCCCATTTCAAGCATTCCATATATAACAGGAATGCCACAATTCTCAGCATAATGCCGGGAAAAGATGCCCTTTTCAAATATTGAAAAAAGCAGTCCCAGCATTTCCCTCCCGCTTAAGTGTTTACATGGCATTTGCAACAAAGAAGTGGTTGAGATGTCTGGCAATTTGGAGAGCATCCAGGGATTGGGGGGGGGCTCTTTCAGCCTTTGCCAGCAGGAGCTAATGCAGATGTCAGAAGTCAGCAGGAAGTCAGAGAGAGAGAGAGAGATCCACGTTACATAAAAAAACATCTGCTGTTATTCAGGGTGTACGTACAGATGTTTGCAATGGAATACACACTTATGTGGATTCCCATCCAAGCAGCATCAGTATCCCTTTTGTCCCGTTCTCTTGACAAGATGGGCCTTGAGGTATTTCCCAACCTGCCACCTTCTGGAGAAGAACAGTCCCAAAGACAGCTGGTGTAGCTGACTCCCACCCTGCTTCCAAGCAGCACAGCATTCTGGCGCTCATCCATGCATTGGAAAAACCGAAATGGACTGAGCTGCTAACATCAAGATCAGATGGTTTATACACAAGCAACAAAAGGTATTTCACATCCCCTCTCTCTTCTCCTTCTGAAAATTAATAAGCTTGAGTAGGGGGTTGGACTAGAAGACCTCCAATGTCTCTTCCAGCTCTGTTACTGTGTATTCAAGGGAAGAATCTCTGGATGCTCTGATGCTTATGGAAACACCAACTTTGCTTCACCCTGGACAAATTCTGAGAACCAACCTTTATAGGTAGAGCCCATCACTTAGATGGCCTCCCTTCCTTCGTGTGCTTTCTTTTCAAAGATGTCTCTCCTGCATTTTCCCAGCCTTTCACTTGGCTGATGTTTCCACTTACAGTTATAGCCGTTAACCCCGAGTAAAGATAAAGGAGGTCACTGGAAGTTCAGCTCTTGTCAGTAACAGAGTCATCAGAGAAAGTAGAACAAATCTATTGAGTTGTTATAGTGGGCTTTCATTTGGCATTTCCTTAGCTTGGGGGAGAGAGAGAAAAAGAATTGCTTCCTGTTTGAGATAATAGTGAGATGCATCAAGAGTCCACAACTTGGCGGTCCATCTCGCAGCCAAGATCTAAACTACTGTATTTTAGCAAAAGTCACTAAGATGCCAGAAGCAATATCAAGTTCTCAGACTTAAAAGCTTCCTGTGATGGAATAGGTTTGGGCCAGCATCCACAACACAATTCAAAATGGTGGCAGTTGTAGAGAAATCTTGGAAAGGGTGGCAAATTTTTTTTTAGCTCAATGCCAGAGTTGATCTAGGATTTATGAACTTCCTTGCTCAATTTCTGAGAATTTCTTCTGAGTTGGTATTGCTGTTTTATTTCTTTACTTACTCTGCCTTTGTTAGCAGAACTGCTGAACGGTGCCGATCTAACAGTTCACGATGGGGCAAACAAAAATACAGCAGGAACCTCATCCATCAATCTCTCCTCTGACTGTGTGCTGGGAAGAAGGCAAATTTTGACAGATGGCTAGAGCAGCAGGTTTCGCCATCTGTCGGAAGCTGTAAATATACGCACTGCTCAGCATTTTTTTGGAACGTCTCACATGTCAGATGTATGTAAAAATGCACGTCCCAACTGGCAGCCAGATCCCTAGGCTGACATCTGGTCTATAGTTTCTCTAGTGAGTTTGGTACTGGTCTAGTCCAGGGGTAGGCAACCTTGGCTCTTTTATGACTCGTGGACTTCAACTCCCAGAATTCTTGAGCCAGCATGGTTGCCTACCCCTGGTCTAGTCAATCAAGGAGGCCCTGCTCTACCTCCATTATTAAAGCATCATTATGCTCACTAGAGGGGGCTGCGATGGCTCAGTGGTTAAAGATGCTGAACTTGTCAACGGGAAACCTGCAAATGTGAGTAGATAAATAGGTACCACTTCCATGGGAAGGAAACAGCATTCCGTGCACCTTGGTATATACTTATGTTGGCCACATGACCATGGAAGTCTCCTTTGGCTAAGAAACAGAGATGAGCAGAGAGTCCAACACGACTGGACAGGGAAATGTTTTAATGATCACTAGAGAAAGACATAGACCAGAATCACCCTTACAGACAGATGTTTCTAGAGCAGTGTTTCCCAAGCTTGGCCACGTCCAGTTGTGTGGACTCCAAACTCCCAGAATTTCATCAACGGCTGTGCTGGTGGCTGCACTCTGGGATCTGAAGTCCACAAACCTGCAAATGGCCCAGACACAACCTTCCAAAGTCCTCTTGATGTTATAGCTTTCCTTAGTGATCTGGGCATTGTTGTTTCTCTTCTGACAGTCACATTGGTCACACAGAACAAACCAAAGTGGCTTGTTCTCAAAGATAGAGAAGATGCCGAGTGGAGATGGATAGCCAGCATCCCTATTGTGTTTTCATCCTAGTTGTATTCATCATGCAAATAACAAGGTTTGTGTCAGGAGAAGAGGGAAAATGGCTCTTCTGGATCAGAAAAATCCAAAGACAATCTCAGCTATGGGTTTTGGATGAGGGAACACAGCTGCATCAGACAGAGATATCCCTAGCAGCTGGTTAGGAAGGCATCTATTAGTAAAGATTAGGAAGTCCTTCAACCGTTCACAAAAAATTCAAGCTCTATAGCCTTTTCTAAATCAAGACATCATTCTTGTACTAGGAATGTCATTATGGGGCTTAAGAAGAGTTTTGATGTATATCTCCCCCATCTCGCTGTTTGAGGAGATAAAGTCCATAAAAATCTGTTTCACTCAAGATGAAAATTAATATCTCATATATCTTTTTCTTTTAGGAAGATTCATCACCACAGGAAAAACTACAGAAGACCCAAGGGAAATATAAAGTATTATTAAGAAAACAACCGATGACAGAGGGATATAGTTGTCAGTGGCTTTCTTACTTATGGTTATAGGATTTAAAGTAGATAAAAGAATTCATGGTATTGAACAACGTAAGACAGAATTTGAAATAGAATTGTGTACAAATGTTGAGTTAACTAAAAATGCTGGTTACAGCATACAGATGGAATCACAGGAGATGACCAGGCTGAGCTAGAGAGAGGGGTCAAACATGCCATTAGTCTTGAGTCCTTTTGTGCCCACAAGAGATCTAAGTCCAGCCCAACTTGAATTCCATTGACTCTTATCTACTGCCAACTCGCTTGGATTGTTATTAGTTCCACTGGTTAATTGTCCTCACTGTCAGGAAGTTTCTCCTTAATTCCAGGTTGCTTCTCTCCTTGATTAGTTTCCATCCTTTGCTTCTTGTCCTGCTTTCAGGTGCTTTGGAGAATAGCTTGACTCCCTCTTCTTTGTGGCAATCCCTGAAGTATTGGCAGCCCCTTAGATATTTATCCATTAATCTATAATTAAAGATAGATTAAACTTCCTTTCCATCTTTGCTGTGTTTTATTACAGAGCACTTCATTTCTGCACAGTGTGTAAAGCATTCTTCTGGATCTGCAAGTTTTTCCGGGCAGGGATGAATTGAATTGAATACTTTATTTGGCCAAGTGTGATTTAGACACACAAGGAATTTGTCACCGGATGGGGTACCGTTCCAGCCTCAGACCGATTTGTCCTCTGCTGTTTGTGGAAGCCAGGCCTCCAATAATGAAGGCACAGATTGCTACCATGACTTAAAACTGGGTTTATTAACAAATCTGCTAAAGCACAATAAAACAGTCGGAAAGAAAAAAAACAAAACCCCAGCCTGTGAATTTGCTTTCACAAATCGAAACCCACGAATGTCAATTCTTTCCTTCAAGTCACACTTAGGGCAGAGCATGTAAACAAAAGAAAAAAACAACAAAAACGGAGCAGGGCGTTGTTTGTACAGTTATGGCCGCCCTCTTTGTCTCTTTTGACGCCACCCCGATGGATGCTCCAGACTGGCATCGTTTATTTAGTACCACTGAAAGGGGCATCTCTACCAATGAAGAGGAAAACCACAGTGGGAAACAAAAATGATACTGCCCTTTTAGTCCGCTTCCGTATTTTATTTTTTAAAATAATAATAATGAGCCGCGCTGTCCGATGAATGCGCTGATGTTTTCTCTTCCAGTGGAAACATCATGAACTCCAGTCCTCCCGTGCCTGAGGATCCGGAGTCAACTTTGTCAGCCTTGCTCGGTTGCTTTCTGAATGGGCCCAGTTGAAAAAAAAGTCTCCACACGGCACGGTTAAGCTCTCCTTGGCCAGTAGCTTTTTGAGAACTGACCTGCAGTGTCTCTGCTCTGTTCTCTCCCTGCTTGAAAAACAGCAGTTCTAAGGATTAATCCCTACCCCTACATCCACTAAGCCAAGAACACAACACGAACTGGGAAACGCCCAGCTTTCTTAGCCAAACGGGCCCTACCTACCAATTCTAGACCACGCACAACATCTGGCCTAACACTGAGTTGTCACACTAAAGTACCCATACACATCACAGTGGCTTCCAGGCCTGGGAAGGGCAAAGGCCATGTTCTCGTAGGGTTCTTCCCCAGCTCTTTTGGTCCTTGCACCAAATGCTGGCTGCGATTCAACGCAGAGCCCTGGTGGCCATTCTCCCAAACCAAGAAAACCCACCTCTCCATCTACCACTCCTCCCAGCCTCCCCTCCCCAATCCTCCCATGGGGCACAGCCTCCAGGAAAGTGGCTTGCCAGAAGCCTCTTTTTACGTGGTTCCATTGCAGGGCCCAACGGTGAGTTTTAAGGCTCCTTGGTGGTGCAAGAGCTTCAGCGCTTTGAATTCCAAAGGCATGGTGTGAGGACTGGCCTGGGACATGTAGCCATATTTCAGGCTGTCATAGTAGTGGTACTTAACAGGGTTTTGGTCTGGGCCTTGGGGAAATGGCCAGAAACCATAGAGGTAAATCTGGTTGCAGAAGCGAGTTGCCAGGGTGTACATCAATAAACCAGTGGTGGGACGCTTAATGTAGACTTTGTTCGTCAGCCAATACCTGGAAAGGAACAAAAATCATATGAGAAATGGTTAACTTCCTTTGGCATGAGTTTGAGACCACTGGGGGGGGATACTTCTTTACACAAAATCATCATTATAGAATCAAGATCACGCGAAGTAATATTACTGCTTTATATAGACTCAAGATCACACGAAGTAATATTACCACTATATAAAGCCCTAGTAAGACCACACCTGGAATACTGCAACCAATTCTGGTCACCATATCACAAAAAAGATGTTGAGAGTTTGAAAAAAAAAAATCAGAGAAGAGCAACTAAGATGATCAAAGGCCCGGAGACTAAAACATACGAAGAACGGCTACGGGACTTGGGTTTGGCTAATCTAACCTTTAATTCTGGCTTTGCTATACTGTAACCCCCTTGGCTTTTAGTAAAAGTATACCTTTTTTTGCACAAAATGGAGTCGAGGGTCTTTCTTTCCTAAGGATCCAAGTCGAGGCAGGTGTGACAGTGATATTATTCTGAGCTACTTTCTCACACTTTTCCCTGGCTCCAGGACTCAATTCTCACTTTTGTCCTCCCTTAACAGTTCAGTGCACAAATATAAAGGCAGAGCTCCTTAGAAGCCCTCCATCGCTCCCTCCATCTCCTCTGCTTTGTCTCAACGGAGACGATGGAACCGTCCCAAATTTTAAATGTAGGATTCATCCCACAATTCATTCCCCTCCTGTTTTATTTCATCCTCCGTAGCCCGAGAACCGCTCACCCGCGTACAGCATGCAACAGTCGCAGGGACGGGTAGGCGGTGCGGACGTTAATGTGATGCTTGAGGATGAGTTCGTTGACCCACTCCACCCGTTCCTTTCCCCCCTTGGCCATGAATGCCGGGATCCAAAGGATGCTGCCGTTGAGGCTATGAAGGCGTTGAAGCAGCTTCTCCCGCCAAGTGTCATTCACCAGGTCCTCAAAGGCACGCTGGATGACGGAAGGGTTCATGGTGACCAGATCGGTCTTCGTTCCAACATCGTGGGTATATTCCTGCACTGGGGCTAGATTGCATCTGGAAATGGAAATAATTAGGATACAGGCTCAGGTTTTCCCTTTAAGGTTAAAGGGTCTGAAAGAATACAGTGGATTTTGTTAATATAAGTGGTGATAGTTTATAAAGATTATTAAGCGCAAACAGAAATACGTACTATTTCCACAGCAAGGAAGGGAAAAAAAAGCAGAAATTGATTGTTTTATTCCAAGAGGAGGATATATTTAATTACGGTTTTTTTTTAAATATGGAAATCACTTCTGGATTTTGTGCTTGTGATGGAAAAATATATATGAAACATTGACTTTGGTTGTGCTGATTGGAGAGATTTGTTGTTACGGAAATGGCTAGCATATACTAACGTGTCAAAGCAAAAAGCTTGTTCCATCTGTCGACAGCTTCTTTAGGCTCCCAGTTTAAAAGAAATAAGGAAGGAGCCAATAAGGAACTAAGCAGCCTAGTTAGGTGGTACGCTAGTAAGAGAGAAGGAGGGAAGGAGAGAAGGAAGGAGAGAAGGAGGGAGAGAAAGAAATTTCCCTAAAAGATAGCCTGCTTCTTTACCATCCAAGGACTGTCCTACCCTGCCTGGAGCTGAGGAGACACTCTGCCCTTTCCATGGGCTGTTACCTTATCACAAAGCTGTGGGTGTCAATTTCCTTGCCGCAGCCGCTGTTCAGCAGAATGCCCGAATTGCCCACGATGGCACAGGTCCGGTAATGCTTGCCCTTCAGGGGGGATGTCCTTGGTAAGAGGGCGTAGAGATTTTGGGAGACATTCATGGTGCTGGCTCTGTCAAACACATAGTGGATGATGTCTCCTGGTTTCAGAGTTCCCTTCAGCACCGAGATGTCTTTCTCGGCATCCAAAAACTTCAGGATGTGTTTTCTTTCAGAAGAGAAGAACAGAAAGAGCCATTATGCTTTAGGAATACTGCCTAGCCCTTCCTCCCTCCTTCCCTCCCTCTCCTTCCTTCCTTCTTTCCTCTCCCCTTCCACATCTCTCCCCTTCCTTCCTTCCTTCCTTCCTTCCTTTCTTTCCTTCCTTCCTTCCTTCCTTCCTTCCTTCCTTCCTTCCTTCCTTCCTTCCTTCCTTCCTTTTTTTCTTTTTTTCNTCCAACATCGTGGGTATATTCCTGCACTGGGGCTAGATTGCATCTGGAAATGGAAATAATTAGGATACAGGCTCAGGTTTTCCCTTTAAGGTTAAAGGGTCTGAAAGAATACAGTGGATTTTGTTAATATAAGTGGTGATAGTTTATAAAGATTATTAAGCGCAAACAGAAATACGTACTATTTCCACAGCAAGGAAGGAAAAAAAAAGCAGAAATTGATTGTTTTATTCCAAGAGGAGGATATATTTAATTACGTTTTTTTTTTAAATATGGAAATCACTTCTGGATTTTGTGCTTGTGATGGAAAAATATATATGAAACATTGACTTTGGTTGTGCTGATTGGAGAGATTTGTTGTTACGGAAATGGCTAGCATATACTAACGTGTCAAAGCAAAAAGCTTGTTCCATCTGTTGACAGCTTCTTTAGGCTCCCAGTTTAAAAGAAATAAGGAAGGAGCCAATTAGGAACTAAGCAGCCTAGTTAGGTGGTACGCTAGTAAGAGAGAAGGAGGGAAGGAGAGAAGGAAGGAGAGAAGGAGGGAGAGAAAGAAATTTCCCTAAAAGATAGCCTGCTTCTTTACCATCCAAGGACTGTCCTACCCTGCCTGACGCTGAGGAGACACTCTGCCCTTTCCATGGGCTGTTACCTTATCACAAAGCTGTGGGTGTCAATTTCCTTGCCGCAGCCGCTGTTCAGCAGGATGCCCGAATTGCCCACGATGGCACAGGTCCGGTAATGCTTGCCCTTCAGGGGGGATGTCCTTGGTAAGAGGGCGTAGAGATTTTGGGAGACATTCATGGTGCTGGCTCTGTCAAACACATAGTGGATGATGTCTCCTGGTTTCAGAGTTCCCTTCAGCACCGAGATGTCCTTCTCGGCATCCAAAAACTTCAGGATGTGTTTTCTTTCAGAAGAGAAGAACAGAAAGAGCCATTATGCTTTAGGAATACTGCCTAGCCCTTCCTCCCTCCTTCCCTCCCTCTCCTTCCTTCCTTCTTTCCTCTCCCCTTCCACATCTCTCCCCTTCCTTCCTTCCTTCCTTCCTTTCTTTCCTTCCTTCCTTCCTTCCTTCCTTCTTCTCTTGCTCTCCACTTCCATATCTCCTTCCTTCCTCTCTTGCTCTCCACTTCCATTTCTCCTTCCTTCCTTCCCTTCCTTCCTTCCTTCCTCTCTTGCTCTGCACTTCCACATCTCCTTCCTTCCTTCCTTCCTTCCT
>NW_015388258.1:155349-164307 GCF_001527695.2 Protobothrops mucrosquamatus | reverse complement strand
ACAATATACAGGTAGTCTTCGATTTACAAGCACAATTCAGCCCAACATTTCTGTTGCTAAGCAAGACGGTTGCTAAGCATTGTTGCCTCATTTTACAACCTTTCTAGCCGCAGTTGTTAAGTGAATCACTGCAGTTGTTAAGTTAGTAACATGGTTGTTAAGTGAAATTGGCTCCCCCATTGACTTTGCTTGTCAGAAGATCGCAAAAGGGGATCACATGACCCCCCCGGGACACGGCAACTGTCATAAATGTGAGCCAGTTGCCGAGCTTCCGAAATTTGATCACTTGATGCGGCAATGGTCGTAAACGTGAAAAACAGTCATAAGTCACTTGTTTCCGTTCCTTTGTAACTTTGAACAGTCACTAAATAAATGATGGCAAGTAAGGGTTACCCATACTGGCTTTTCCCCAGGAGCTTTTCAAGCAATTTTACTCTGCTTGTCTTTAAAATCATTTGCGTCATGGAAGCTGCCCGTGGGGCCATTTGTCAAGAGGGGGATTAGAAACCCGCCTGTCATTTGGAAGGCCCAAACTCACCCCATGAATTGACAGTGGATTCGACCCCTGGTTGTTCTACTCCTTGTCCACCACATAACTGGCACCCACTTGGCCTTTGCCTGTCATTTGTCAACCACGTCTGACATTTATCTCTGCAGGCCATTTCCCGTACCTGATGGTCAATGACAGCGTCTGATTGTATATCCACTGGGATTGAACCGTCTGGTCATGGATCTTAATGTTGTCATTACTTTTTTCAGCAACAGATGGAGATGAAGACCCATTTAGTGTCCCTTCCGTTCTGGAGAGAAAAAAGGAGAGCGAAGAAGATGGATAGGTAGGTAGGTTACCTAGCCTGGTAATGAAACGTTTGGGAACCAACCCAGAAGCTCCGAGAATGAAACTTCACCCTCTTAGAGAACTGTCCCCCAACCAGTGCTGATTTGTTGACCAGTAACTGAATGCCACTTCTTCAGGTCAATGACTCAAGATAGGACTGTCCCCCCTTTTTTTTTCATTTTGATAAAAGGGAACATATTGCTAAGACATTTTTATGTGTTTATGAGATTGCCACAATGTCAACCCTGCAAGACTAAATTGCCTTCGAAACTTCTCACATATATTGGTAATATAAACAAAGGACTTCTTTGAAACTAAAATCTGAAGACAGAAGGCAAGGTACAAATGTTGTTGCTTGTTCTCGTTGTGGAGAACAACTTGCCTGTAGCCGTCGGATGCTAAATTGAAGGGGTAATCACACAGAGATGCAGAAAACTTCAGAAATGGCTGAGATGCATTTGGATCCAGGGAAGATCCAGCTGTTTATTTGTCTTCAACTCGCCCAACCAGTTAATGGCTGGATTCGCCAGCTATCCATGGTTTTCTAGAACCATCGTGGCTTAGTATAATGTTGGCAAATTGTGGCTTAGTCACAAACCATAATTAACCAGACATGGCCTAAAGGGATATCCTGTTTAGTCTCTATGCAGAAAATGCCCAGAAACATGAAAACAAAGCAGATCTAGAGAGTAAGTCAATAAAGCATCTCTCCTCAAACACATTGAAAAGCAGAAAATGACACAATGAAGGAGATGAATAGCCTCTTCAAGCAGAAAACAAAGAAACACACCATCTATTTTACGAACCTATTAGATCTGCTGTGTAAACTGCTCATTGCTGATCGGACTGCACCTCGGCCCCCAGAATTCCTGCAAAACAAAGGAAATGTATTATTTATCAACTGCTCACAGTGATTCCTCCTGCCCTGAGGAGCAGAGTTCATCATTTGGAGACAAGATGCTTAGATACGCTCTTGTGTTCAGAGACTCTTTCTTTTTCTCCCGTCCTTCAAAGATCCCATGAAACATCTTCTAACCAAGATGAAAAGCAAGCGGGTTGATGAGAAATGATTCAACTAATCAAGGAGAGAAGCAACCTAGAACTAAGGAGAAACTTCCTGACGGTTAGAACAATTAACCAGTGGAACAACCTGCCTCCAGAAGGGGTGAATGCTCCAACACTGGGAGTTTTTAAGAAGAGACTGGACAGCCATTTGTCCGAAATGGTATAGGGTTTCCTGCCTGAGCAGGGGGTTGGACTAGATGACCTCCAAATTCCTTCCCAACTTTACTACTACTATTATTATTATAAGTAAACCACATCTGTTTTTCTCCAGTGACACCATCTACTCCCGCCACCTTACAATTGAACCAAAAGATGGAGGAAGGAGACCATCGAGCAAGGAATAACCTTAAAGGAGGATATGGCTGAAGGATCTGGCCTCCCTTATACTACTTGAAGGACTCTGAATAGGTTGAGAGTTGGAAGGCCAAAAGGTAAAACCAATATGCTCAAGCGGATAACAACACACTGTGTGAATGTGGAGAGACAAAGAGCCTGGCCCATCCGCTGGTATGTCGGCTACTTCCAGAAACATGTACCAATAATGACTTATCTTTAGCCAACGATAAAGCAAGAAGCTGGCTTCATTCTGGCAGTTTAAAGTTTGATCTAGACATGGAAGAAGAAGTTTTCTTCTAGTCCAGTAGACATTCTCCTTTCGTTCCAATTACTTTCATGTCCATTTCACTCCAAATTCACTCTTGACTCTGTCAATTAATGCTCCTTCATATACTGAGACTCACTCTTGAATTGCTCATTAATTCTCTCATATTTTCGTTATAAACAATGAAAGAAATCGTTTTTCTTGTGCATATCTCAATAGACATATGCCCAACTTATATATCTGAAGCAGTATTTAAGCAGATGCTCACAATATAATTCTCATTCATTCTTGTACGCCCGAGTTATATACGTATCTGAAGCAGTATTTAAGCAGATGCTCACAATATAATTCTCATTCATTCTTGTGTCTTTGGTGACCCAAAGATTCTTTGCGACACTCTGTACACCCATTTAATCATGGTTCCTAACAAAGCTTCTCCCATCTCCAATTATATTAATTCAGAATGTCACTCCGTTTCCCCCCAAATTCATTTCTGGTCCTTTCATGATCACCGTTCACTGGAATGTAACATGTATTTTATTATCAACGTACAGATTCCTATTTTCATAGATACTCATAATAGTCTGGTATGAACACTAATTCATACTTTCTCAGATACAATTTAGACCTTTCATTCATAACTAAACATACCCCTTCATTTCTCTGCTTATATTCATCCACTCATCAAGACTGCTTTCTTTCAGATCTATTACATTTTTCCCTAGAGGGCTGGTTTTTTTTCCACACTGCAGCTTTCAGCAGTTAGTCTCCCAAGCGTAAACCAGCTGGAAATGAAGCTGGCTTAAGAAATCTCTTTATAGATTTTAACCCCTTCCTCTTTAAAACTTATGGACTTCAACTCCCAGAATTCCTCAGCCAGGCTGGGAAGAGAATTATGGGAGTTGAAATACACAAGTCTTAAATTTGCCAAGGTTGGACACCCCTCCTGTAGACCATCTCTCTCTCTCTCTCTCTCTCTCTCTCTCTCTCTCTCTCTCTCTCTCTCTCTCTCTCTCTTTCTCTGCCATCTTTCTTTCTCTCTCTGTCTCCCCCCTCCATCTCTCTCTCTCTTCCCCCCCTTCAAATGCAAGGGTACACACATCACTTTTCAATCTAAACACCACCTTTGGCTTTTGAATAGGCATTGGACAAATTCCAGTGGGGTCAGGATAAGAATGTGGGTTTAACTCCATTTAAATTAAATTAAAGTCATTTACAATACATTACAGGCAGTTAATGGGTGCTCCCCATGAATCTGACAATTCCTTCCCCTTTCTGTCACGTTCAACATTACAATTTAGTGACCATTATATTTGGACAGGCTCCGAAAGCTACATTAAAGCTTTCAGGGGGCATCTGTGATTTCAGTTCTCAAATGTATACCCATAATAAAGCACATTATTCTGTACAAAAAAATATAGGTATTTGCCTTGAAAGTGTAAACATAAAAAGAAATCCACAGGGTCGGGGGAAAAAAAGCAGAGGTGAAGCCATACATTTAACTGCATTCCAATCATACTTATAAACTTAGATACGCATTACACTTTTCCCTTTTGAAGTAAATTGTGTTATGCAAAGGGTAGAAGACAAGTGAGAAGAAGCGAGAAGAAGCAAGCCAAAGGAATGAAAAATAAGAGCTAAGAAAAGGAAATCAAACTAAATCTGATTTATATCAACCCCATTCATTAAATCTCTCCAGTTCTTTCATCTCTGCAAAGCATCCTTGTTCCTAACACACCTATTCCCCACTTCATAGACTGATTGTTGTTTTTAATTCTCTCACTTTATTTTTAGGATTGGATTAGAATACCAAATACAGAATAACAGAGTTGGAAGGGACGTTGGAGATTTTTCTAATCCAAACCCCTGTTCAAGCAGGAAACACGATACCATGCCGGATAAATGGCTGTCCAGTCTCTTCTTAAAAGCCTCCAGTGATGGAGCACCCACAACTTCTGGTGGCAAACCGTTCCACTGGTTAATTGTTCTCACTGTGGGGGAATTTCTCCTTAATTTTGGGTTGGATCTCTCTTTGATCAGCTTCTATCCTTTCTTCTTGTCCTGCCCGCAGGTGATTTGGAGAATAGGTCAGTCAACACACTGTGACAGTACCTGGAATCCAACCATGATTTTGTTTTCCTGTTTTCTCAACCCAGTTATTCTTCCTTCATATATTGATTTGGCAATCTGACATTCCTTCCTTCCTTCCTTCCTTCCTTCCTTCCTTCCTTCCTTCCTTCCTTCCTTCCTTCCTTCCTTCCTTCCTTCCTTCCTTCCTTCCTTCCTTCCTTCCTTCCTTCCTTTCCTTCCTTCCTTCCTAAGATGAAAGTTTCTCACTTTTGTAGAAAGTGAAAAAAAATCCACTTTTAAGCATCACCCATTTTTTCTTGACCTTTTCTCTTCTTGTCATGGGGGTCTGCATGAGGGCAGGGGTCAAAGTGTCAAGATGGCGGCCAACCACATGACCAAAGCCCACCTTTTTTAACATTTAACCCCCTCCTTATGGATATCTCTGCTTCCTCTTTTCTTTTCTTTTCTTTTATTCTTCTTTTATTAAATTCTTAAGTATCCTGTTCCAACTGAATGTTAAACTAACATTATAAACACAAGATGAAAGCTACATCGTCTCAGGTAAAAATGGGCAGAACGGGTCTTACATCTAGTCCGCTGCCCAGAATCACTTGCTATAGAAATTGAATGAGTGAATGAATGAACCATTAAATAAGTCAACATCAAAAGATATTCTGATCCAACCTGAAGTGTTGTTTCCACTAGTTCGTCTTATCTGTTGGTTTTACGCCAGCTTGGCCGTACACCCATTCCACCCATTTTGTTCCATTAAAAAGTAGATTGATTCAAAAGGGTAAAGATTTTTCAGAAAATAAACAGAAAAAAAGATGAATTGCTCTGAACACAAAGAGAAATTCATCCCAAACGAATAAGAAACCACCCGGAAGCCAATGTCACATGTGGAAGTACTGGGAAAGAAAACCAAGTCATCATATGCTATAGATTCAGCTTTCCAGGACAGAGAAAGGGGAAAATACAGAGGAAAAACAGCACGCTTGTAAGACATCAGAAACATATAACGATGGTAATAATTTCAAATGTTCACCACAAGTTTCAAACCAAGTCATTTTCCTGTCAATAGTCTGGATTCCCTGCCCAATTTTTATGTATTTCTTAAATACATGGAGCTCTCAAATTACTTTTCTTTTCTTTTTTTCCATCCTGGGATCTTCTCCAGCCATTCCCGCTGACAAATCAAAAACAGAGTTTTCCAACATTTTGAGATGGGAACAAGACAAACCCTCCAGCATATGGAGCTGAAGAAGCTTCTTTGGATGAGAAGCGAAACGTCTTCAAAGAAAAACAAGAAAGTCCAGTTGCCTCCTGAAAAAGCACCTTTAATGTAATTTATAGAAAACATCATCAACCCTGACAGAGTTTAAAAAATGGAAAACCTTGCCCCTTCAGTTGTCAGCCTGTCTTGGTTACCACAGACAGGTCTCCGGAATATGATCCAGGGTTACAACGTCTTGCACAGGAAGTGACCGCTTGGAGTTACAACGGCGCTGAAAAAAGTGACTTATGACTGTTTTTCACACTTACGACCGTCGCAGCATCCCCAGGGTCACGTGATGAAAATTCAGACGCTTGGCAACTGACTCATCCTTATGATGGTTGCAGGATCCTGGATCATGGGATCACCTTCCGACAAGCCAACTCAATCGGGAATCCAGATTTCACTTAACAGCGGTGTTACTAACTTAACATTTGCAGTGATTCACTTAACAACGGTGGCAAGAAAGGTCATCAACTGGGGCAAAAGTCACTTAAACAAATGTTTCATTGAGCAGTGGAAACCTTGGGCTCAAACCTTGGTCATAAATTGGAATCTGTCATCTCTTTAGCTGTCCTCAGAGGCTGACTAGAGTTTTGCAACCTGGGCATGGTGCCGTACCTGCCAACCCAGGTTATTGTGAAGCTCCCACCTGTGTCACCTTAGGTGACTCCTAGCCAGTGGTGGAAGTCAAATTATTATTATTATTATTAATTTAATAATTTAATAAGTGAACAACCGGTTCTCTGTGTGTGGATGCCGCTTCCGGAAGTCCGTTCTGGGCCTGGGCAACAAAAAATTAGCTACCGGTTCTGCCAAAGTGGTGCGAACTGGCTGAATCCCACCACTGCTCCTAGACATGAAAAAAATTCCGCAACTTGATCTACACAGAAGAATTGAGTTGTAAAACCCAGTGTCCCTCTGGGCTGCCTCATGATACATTTAACCTAGTTACTCAATTAACCCAAGTCCTGGGTTCACACAAGACACCAAGCCATCATTGCCTAAAGAGACATAATTTGCAGAGCAGACTAAACCCCAAATCATGAAATCTTCACCCTTGCCAAGGAGTGTCAAGCAACATGGAATAATAAAACTTCTTGCCTTGGTTTCCCCAATGTAAAAAAGATGTTGAGACTCTAGAAAGAGTGCAGAGAACAGCAACAAAGATGATTAGGAGACTGGAGGCTAAAACATATAGAGAATGGTTGCTGGAATTTAATGAAAAGTAGGACTAGGGGTGACATGATAGCAGTGTTTCAACATCTGAGGGTCCGCCACAAAGAAAAGGGGGTCAACTATTTACCAAAACATCAGAAGGCAGGACAAGAAGCAATGGATGGAGACTAATCAAGGAGAGAAACAACCTAGAACTAAGGAGAAACTTCCTGACAGTTAGAACAATTAACCAGTGGAACAACCTGCCTCCAGAAGTTGTGAATGCTCCAACACTGGAAGTCTTTAAGAAGAGGTTGGACAGCCATTTGTCCGAAATATAGGGTTTCCTGCCTGAGCAGGTGGTTGGACTAGAAGACCTCCAAGGTTCCTTCCAGTTGTGTCATGCTGTTGTTCTAGTTAAGGGTGTGTTGGAAACTCAAACCCAAGATACTGAGTTCCCCCAGGCCCAAATCAGATTTGATCCAGCAATGCTTCTGTTTGGTTTTCCAGAGCCAAAAGTGCTCTGGATGTCGTCAGTACACCCCTCGAAGCTTTTCTCATTCATTGAACTGCTCTTCTGGATCACAAGTGGCCCCCTCCTCATTTCCACCTCCATCTTCATTGATACCAAGAAGTGCCTTTTTCCAAACAAGGCTGACTAAGAACCATTTGACTGCTTTTCTTTCTATCGCTTCCAGGATCCTGCTGAGAAGTAATTATTTTTCCCAGATTTGTGACTCATTCCTTGCCCGTTGCTAATAGGCATTAATAAGCCTTCCTCCATGGGTTGGACTCCAAACCCTATAGTCCACAGCCGGTCCTTTTCTAGCCCTGCCTGGATAGGAGCTACTGGCCTTTCCTTCTAAGGTAGGGTTGCTAGTCAAGCTAAAGCAGGGTTGATCTAACTGTGGTTTATAGAAGAAGTCACAACGGGGCGGAATCCCGCCCAAATTAAAGCCAGGGAAACCAATCTATAACCCACATATAAGCCCACCTCATTTATTTAACTCACTTTTGCTTCTGTGCTAAATTCTGTGGTGGGAGTGAGGCGTCTTGGGAGGGGTGCGTAGGGCTGCACAATCCGCTGAACAATGAACTAATCAAACCGTCGCCGCCGTTCAGACGAGCTGGGCTTAGCTCGTTGTGCGTTCGCAGGGAGCCGGCCCGGTTCGGGGCGCTCAGACTCCGGGGTTGGACTAGATGACCTCCAAGGTCCCTTCCAACTTTACTATTATTATTATTATTATTACTAGGTCTTCGCCAGGCTAAGGCTGGGGTCTTTTCCAAACTCTTCCCAGGGGCTCGTCAGCTCTCTTGCTCGCAAAAGACCCCCTTCCCCGTTTTAAGGGGTGGGGGTCTAAGTGCGGGGGTTGTCAAGGCAACTAAAAAAAAGCGGGCTTTGCGGGGATGGGGCTGATTGGCTGTCTTTTGGGGTCCGGCCGGCGAAGTCCCGGCACGGGTCTGCACCGGCCAAGAAGGAGCCGAGCTCTGCACCTGCTCAGAGGAACCCTTTAAATGCCCCCCCCCGGGCATTTAAAGCAGCCAGCCCGGGAAGTGGGGTGCGGAGCCCAGGAGAAGCAAGAGGGGGGCAGAGGGGGGGGGACCCCAACAACCGGCCAGGCGAATTTCCCGAAGCGGTGGCAATTGAGGAGCGCGCTGGGCGGGGTGCTTTCCTGCACGCCCCCTTCGCCCCCTCCCCAACCCTCCCCAGCTTTGGCCAGCCGCCGATTCTTCGCTCCCGGAGTGGGGTGTGTGTTGTGTGTGTGTGTGTGTGTGATAAAAAGAAAGCGTCCCCCCCCCTCCCCGCCAGCTCCGTTTCTCCCTCCCTCCCTCCCTCCTCCAGGCGCCGAGGCAGAACAGGCGGCGCTGGAAACAAAGAAAACTCCGGCGCCCCCTCCCAGCCCCTCCCCGGAGTCCTCTGGGCACCCCCTTTTCTTCCAGCCGCCTGTCTTT
>NW_015388258.1:152736-155342 GCF_001527695.2 Protobothrops mucrosquamatus | reverse complement strand
CCCAAACTGTTCTTAAGCAGCCCCAAGAGAAGAGACCCCTGGCTGGCTGGCTGATGGGGGGATGCGGGGCTAGGGTGGGTGGGTGGGTGGGCTGCCCCTCTCGCGCGCCACTTCTCGTACCCGATCTCCAGCTCGATCTCGGCGATGTCCGCAAAGAGCAGGATTCCCACGAGCAGGGTGAGCAGCGCCAGCGTCCAGCTCCGGCAGGGCAGCGGCATGGCTCCGGGGCCAGCCCGGCCGCGACAAGATCCGAGGGGCGGCTGGATGGAGGAGGAGGAGGAGGAAGAGGAGGAGGAGGAGGGGGAGAGGAGGGGGAGGAGGCTGAACTGCAGAAAACGGTGTGTTGTTGAGGGGGGGGGTCGAAGAAGGTGGGGCGGCTCTCCTTTTGATCCCGAACGCCCCCCCCGCTCCCCGAGGAAGGGGGTCCCCGGAGCTCTGGAGTTTGGAAACTGCCTGGACCCTTAAAAAAAAGGGGGGAAGCTGCGGCTGCTTGCAGAGGGTCCCTCTTCCTGCAACCGCCCCCCCCCCTTACTCCCCCTTCAGCGCATCTTCTGGCCGGTAAATCCAACTTCCATCTCGGTCCAGGATGAAGCAGAATTCTTTCTCTGTCTCCGTCAGTATCCTCCCGCGCGGTTTTCTCTGCCTCCCTCCCCTCCTCGCGTCTTTCTCCTCCCTCTACAACGCCCCTTTGCAAAGTTTCAGCCCCCCCTTTCTCTCTCTCTCTCTCTCTTTCTCTGTTCCTTTCTCTCTTTCTGTTTCTCCCTGTCTCTCTTCTGTTTCTCTCTCTTCTCTGTTTCTCTTTCTTTCTGTTTCTCTCCTGCTTCTCTCTCTCTCTCTCTCTCTCTCTCTCTCTCTCTCTCTCTCTCTCTCTCTCTCTTCTCTGTTTCTCTCTTTCTCTTTCTGTCTGTCTGTCTGTCTCTTTTCTCTGTTTCTCTCTTTCTCTCTCTTTCACTGTTTCTCTCTCTCTTTCTGTCTCTCGCTCTTCTGTTTCTCTCTCTCCCCCCCTCTCTCTGTTTTTTCTCTGTTTCTGTTTTTCTCTCTCTCTCCCTCTTTCTGTTTCTCCCTCACTCTCTTCTTTGTTTTTCTCTCTCCTCTGTTTCTCTCTCTCTCTCTCTTCTCTGTTTCTCTCTCTCTCTTTCTGTCTGTCTCTCTCTCTTCTGTTTCTCTCTCCCCCCCCTCTCTCTCTGTTTTTT
The DNA here is from genome assembly GCF_001527695.2 of Protobothrops mucrosquamatus. Lineage (NCBI taxonomy): Eukaryota > Metazoa > Chordata > Lepidosauria > Squamata > Viperidae > Protobothrops > Protobothrops mucrosquamatus. The sequence continues at coordinate 154,149 of NW_015388258.1, read as the reverse complement.
TCTCTCTGTTTTTGTTTTTCTCTCTCTCTCCCTCTCTGTTTCTCCCTCACTCTCTTCTTTGTTTTTCTCTCTCCTCTGTTTCTCTATCTCTCTCCCTCTCTTTTTCTCCCTCTCTCTCTCTTCTGTTTCTCTCTTTTCTCTCTCTCTCTGTCTCTCTGTCTCTCTGTCTCTCTCTCTGTCTCTCTGTCTCTGTCTCTCTCTCTGTCTCTCTCTCTCTTTCTCTCTTTCTCTGTTTCTCTCTCTGTGTGTTTCTCTCTCTTTCATGTACACTTACCAGTCGAATCTGGTGGAACCCAACAGCAGCCCATTCAGAGGCATAACAATCTTGGGATCAAGCTTTGCAGCTGTCTTTACCTTGCCAGAATCCTCATTACAGGTAGTCCTTGACTTACAACAACTCATTTAGTGTCCGTTCAAAGTTGCAACATCACTGAAAAATTTTTGACTTATTACGGCCATTTTTCACGCAAGTGGCAATTCCAGGAAGAGTTTGATGCTGTGCTTTAGTGTTTAGGGGAAGAGTTGTAGGTATTCTGGAAGTAACGGGAAATGGACTCACAACTCTCTTATCTGTAGCCAACGGGCAACAGGGAAGTTGACAGCAGGTTCCAACCTGGCCACCTGTTGGGGTGGGGGAGTCCTTTAAAAAAGAGGGCAACTGTAGAAATGATTCAAAAGAACCACATGTCTTCATATTGCCTAGAGATGCCTTTTGTCAAAGCCACAAGAGTGGAGTTGCGTTCCACAATGTACGAAGGGGTCAGCCCAATCCAACATGAGACAGGAGGGCCAGAGATACTCTAAAATGCATCTTTCAGGAAGGAAAGTTAAACCCAAAAGAGGAGCACAGAAAGGAGAAGAGAAAAAGTGGACCATGGGCGTCACAAGTGCAACATAAATAACTGCAGAAATACATTGAAGAGGGCATCCCAAGGAGATCAAGTGTTCAGAGAAAAAACCAAGAACTTCCTCACATTATTTTCAAGCAGAAAAAAAAATCACCCTAGGAAGTAGGTGGTTGGGTCATCAGAGGACAAAGGGGGGGGGAAGGAGAGATGTGGGGCATCGTGGAGAAACTGAATGAAGGCAGGATAAAAAAAAATTAAAAAAAAATTGAACAAGGAGATTTTATTCCTTTCTCTCTTAGAAGCTGTAAGAACATGGGTCATTCCAGGAACTGATTGGAAAGATAGATTTCCCCCCCCCACTCTTCCTTGTTAAAGTATTTCTTCTTCACCTTCTGCATAAACTGGGGGATGCATTTTCAGAAGACCTGATGGTGACCCCAAGTGGGATTATAAATCGTGGACTACCTGTAATCTCAAAAACTTGGAATTAACTCCAGGTTGGAGATAGTTAACTTCCAAAGAGGCATTGCAGAGGACTAGCAGTGGGAACAGAGTAAATCTCCTG
>NW_015388258.1:125063-152446 GCF_001527695.2 Protobothrops mucrosquamatus | reverse complement strand
TTGTTAAAGTATTTCTTCTTCACCTTCTGCATAAACTGGGGGATGCATTTTCAGAAGACCTGATGGTGACCCCAAGTGGGATTATAAATCGTGGACTACCTGTAATCTCAAAAACTTGGAATTAACTCCAGGTTGGAGATAGTTAACTTCCAAAGAGGCATTGCAGAGGACTAGCAGTGGGAACAGAGTAAATCTCCTGGTTGCAAGCATCCAGTTTAGCTGGTAGGAGAACCCAAAGGTTAGACAAAGTGCTTTTGTCTGTTCCCATCTTTGCTGGTGTCTCAGATTAGCACAACTAGTCTTCGCACGTGGTGCCTCTAACCCTTATCCAAGTTCCGAAACCAAGCAGGGTCAACCCTGGTTCATACGTGGATGGGAGACCATCAAGAATCCCTGTACTGCTACGATACCAGGAAGTTGCAAAGATAGATAAATAAATAAATAAATACATCCTGGAAAACATGCAATGACCAAATCCCTTCTGTGTTTTTGCAAGCAAAACTCCACAGTTTGTGAAATCCCTGGGAATCAAGTCGGAATTGAGGCCATCATTATCTTTTATAGCATTATTCAATTATCATAAACAGTGGGGGGGGGGAGGAACAGTTAAGCAAAGAAATGAACTGCTGATAAAAAGGATGAAATTATAGCAGGGCAATATTTGAAGGGAACAATCATTCTACGGGTGTGGAAGGAAAAAGAGAGCCATCAACACTATTCAGTCCTTTTATATGATTTGGAGATGGGAATTTTATTTCTGTGGGGGGGGGTTCTTCTTTTTATGCTTCTGCCTATTTGGCTTATCAGATCCTTTGGACCAGTGGTTCTCAACCTGTGGGTCGGGACCCCATTTGGGGTCGATCGACCATTTCATGGGGATCGCCAAGCAAGGCTGTCCGCCATTTTTTTTGTCTGCCATTTTTTTTTGTCCGCCATTTTTTCCCCCTTTTCCGGCGGGTGCCTTACCTCCCTTGGGCTGGGCCAGCTGGTGGTCGGCCTGCTCCGTCTCTGCCGCTTGCCAGATACGCCTCGGCCGGCGCAGGGGGCGGAACCACGCATGCGCGGCGCTCCCGGGCAGGGAAAGTCCTCAACTTACGACCGGTTGGGTAGTCCTCGACTTACAACCGGTTTAGTCCTCGACTTACAACCGGTTTAGTCCTCGACTTACGACCGGTTGGGGTCGCGGCATTAAAAAGGTTGAGAACCACTGCTTTGGACCTTCAGCTATGTAGAGAAATGCCTTGTTTCTCCCCTTATTAGTAGTAAGGGATTAAATCCTGCAGAATCTTGCGGTTGATTTATTTAGCCATTGCGTCAACTAGCCACTTTGTCTGCCGCTGGACTGGACTCTTGGTACATCCAGTGGCCTTTTAGGAGAAATTTCGGTGTAGCTTTTAAAACATTTGATCTTTTTAAAATATTTTATTGATGCTCTTTTGCACACATTTTAACCTTTAAAAGATGGAAAAGGGCAAATGGGCACTTTTTTTTTTAAACTTGGAGGTTTAAGGTCTCCGAGCTACAAAAGAAGGGTGATCGTATGCAGGGATAATCTCACTTTTTCTTTTTATATATATATAAAAAAGAGACAGATATGTGAAAATTATACACATTTTGTTATGTTTTTGTTCTTTTATGGGAAGGCCCCTGTTCTCCTGTTTCAGGTTTTCTGTGTTAGGAAACAGACTGAGAGAGACAAACAGGAGCCCCAGAAGGAAGAGGACGATGTATCAGCTACCCATGAAAATGCCCCCATTGAAAGCAGAATGAACAAGTTATGGGAATCGTTAAAATTTAAAGAAGACACTTGCCATGGGAAACTAATAATAATAATAATAATAATAATAATAATAATAATAATAATAATAATAATAATAATAATAATAATAATAATAATAATAATAAAGTTGGAAGGGACCTTGGAGGTCATCAAGTCCAACCCCTTGCTCAGGCAGGTAACCCTATACCATTTCGGACAATGGCTGTCCAGTTTTTTCTTAAAAACTTCCAGTGTTGGAGCATCCACAACTTCTGGAGGCAGGTTGTTCCACTGGTTAATTGTTCTAACGGTCAGGAAGTTTCTCCTTAGTTCTAGGTTGCTTCTCTCCTTGATGAGTTTCCAACCGTTGCTTCTTGTCCTGCCTTCGGGCGCTTTGGAGAACAGCTTGACTCCCTCTTCTTTGTGGCAGCCCCTCAAATATTGGAAGACTGCTATCATGTCCCCCTCGTCCTTCTCTTCATTAAACTAGCCATACCAAATTCCTGCAACCGTTCCTTATATGTTTTAGCCTCCAGCCCCCTAATCATCTTTGTTGCTCTTCTCTGTACTCTTTCTAGAGTCTCAACATCTTTTTTACATCGTGGTGACCAAAATTGGATGCAATATTCCAAGTGTGGCCTTACCAAGGCCTTGTAAAGTGGTATTAACCCTTCACGTGATCTTGATTCTATCCCTCTGTTAATGCAGCCCAGCACTGTGTTGGCTTTTTTGGCAGCTGCAGCACATGGCTGGCTCATATTGAAGGCATGGTCCACTAGGACTCCGAGGTCCCTCTCACAGTTGCTACTCTTGAGCAAGGTATACCCCCATACTATACCTGTACATTTGGGAGGCTGTGGCTTACTCATTAAGATCCTTTTCTAACTCTAAACCTCCATTGGTCCAAACCAAGAATTTTTTATTTTTTTTAAAATCTAGAACACTTGAAGAAACAAGAAAAAACAATCCAGCAGCTCAGTTCTCAAACCTTAGCAAGCGCCAAGAGTCATCCAAATCCTGTTAACTTTCGGCAGTAACAAAATGCACAGCTTTGGTGTTTACAAAAGGGACCTTGTGAATAAACGCCTTCAACGTATCCTTCTCTAAGTGCCGGATCTGCAATTCCAGAATTGCCCACCAATATGACTCCAGGCCAAAAGCACCTTTGGGGTCCTTCCAAAATCTTGCTAAGAAATCTATAGGGATCCGGAGAGGTAACTGTGAACGCACAAGATGAACTCAAAGACCCGCACAGAGAATGTGAGAATGTAAAACCTCAGTGACCACACCACAATCCCTGTAGCCCTCAGTGTGACTAATGATTGGCAAAACTGAAAAAAAAAGAGAGGCAGGGAAAAAATGAGTGTTTGCTAAAAGCACTTTGCTGGCAAGGTACCAGAAGCCCACACAAAACCCCAAATTACTGTTTGTTTGTTTTTTAAGGAAGGGAAACCTTCCCAGATAAGACAGCTGCTGTTTAATTCTAGATTCCTCTTCCCCCTCCTATTTTTCCTTCAGTAACATTTTGAGACCTGTCTGTTTGTGCATGTGTATGTGTGTGTGTGTGTATCTCCCTTACATTTAATGCCTTTGGCAAGGTGTTATTTCTCTTTTTCTCAGGAAGGGATTGTCAAGGAAGACGGTGTGTAACGGGGTGGCTGGGGGTGGAGAAAGATGGAGACAGGAAAAAAGGGCCAGCTTCTCACTTAGGATGACATCAGTCAAACACACAAAGGTGATGGAAGACCCAACTCTCCTGCTGGGTCTGCAGGTTCCATCTTTGGCCCTTTACATCTAAATATTGGCAGGCGGGGGGAAAGAATAATAAAGAACAGCGATGCAATTGTGGCTCAGAAAATGGTATGTGTGTGTGTGTGGGTGTTTGTGTGTGTGTGTGTGTCTAAGCAGGCATTTGTATGTGTGTGAAGCATACAGCCCTCTATATTAGCCACTTGCCTTTCTAAAGCCATGTACTTAATGCACGCGTGTCAAACTCGCCGCGTCACATGACGTGTTGCAACGTACCACGACTTTTTTTGCGTTGCTGGAGCTGGGGTGGGCATCGCCTCCATATGATGCAACCGGCCCGTGGGTCAGCAGTTTGACACACACCCCCTGTTTTAACGTGATGGGGAAACACCATTAAGCAAACGCCACTAAAGCTGTGTCGGCATGGAATTAAATTGGCCTAAATCAGAGGTTGTTTTCAGAAACTCTTCCTGTTCCCTATTAGCAGATAATATTCATATTTGTTACTGTTTCCTTGCTGCCTACAGAAAAGAGCAGGAGATTTGATATTCAGGATCGATACAGAATAAGAAGAGACTGGACAGCCACTTGTCTGAAGTGGAATAGGGTCTCCTGCTTGAGCAGGGGGTTGGACTAGAAGATCTCCAAGGTCCCTTCAAACTCTGTTATTCTGTTGCCTAGTTTGGTAATGAAATGTCTGCAAGGAAACCACCAAGCTCAGAGGGCGCAAAAGATGCCACAGTTCAACCCTGAAATATTCAATTGTATGGAGTCTGTGGACCCTGAATTGCCTTCCATTTGGACCCAACCTCAAAATTTCTTAATTTTCATCTTCTCTGTTAGGATCCTGTTTTCTCCCTTTCCTCTTTTCTGCCTCTCTTCACTTTGTGGTGGACTATCTAACAGGCCCCAGGAATGTAGAGGAGGAAATGATGATGATGATGATGATGATGATAAAGTTGGAAGGGACCTTGGAGGTCATCTAGTCCAACCCCCTGCTCAGGCAGGAAACCCTATACCATTTCAGACAAATGGCTGTCCAGTCTCTTCTTAAAAACTTCCAGTGTTGGAGCATTCACCACTTCTGGAGGCAGGTTGTTCCACTGGTTAATTGTTCTCACTGTCAGGAAGTTTCTCCTTAGTTCTAGGTTGCTTCTCTCCTTGATTAGTTTCCATCCATTGGTTCTTGTCCTGCCTTCAGGGGCTTTGGAGAATAACTTGACTCCCTCTTCTTTGTGGCAGCCCCTGAGATACTGGAACACTGCTTATCATGTCACCCCTCGTCCTTCTCTTCGTTAAACTAGACATACCCATTACACAAGTGAGAAGAACTGTTACAGAAAAGATCCCTCGGTCCAAGGGAAGGGAGACCATTGACAGAAGATGCGAGGGATTCCACCTTAATAGACGTGCATTGCTTTGGCAAACTTCCAAGTTCCTAGAAATTATCTTATTAGCAAGAAAATCCATTCCAGAAATTCAGATTTGTGGGAAGGGCAGGTGTGCGTGTGTTTCCTGATCTTGCCAGCCTTGAAGAATTTGACATAATTGGATCAAAGCACTAATTACACTGCGGGCAACAAGGACGAGCCCTCATGTATTGATGTATGTAGGATTCATGGTTCAGCTTTTGACCTTTGTACCAAGTGCTATTCAACAGGGGGAATCAACTCAACTGGCTGGGTTTCTACCACATAAAAAGCCACAAAGAAATAACCAAGGTTAAGACTATTAGGTTTACTTACAGGAAGAACCAGCAGCCCAGGTATTACAACTGATGTGGTTGAATGGGTTATACTGTATGTTGTTCTTGTAGAGCTAGCATTCATCTTGGTTGGAAGATCCAGGCCTCTCTTTCCATTTGATGTAGTGGTCTAGCTTTCCCAACATGGTAGCCTCCAGACCCAATAGCTGGCTGAGGACTATGGGTTTGGACATCCATACCCCGGAGGGCACCAGGTGTACACAGATAGGAAAGGTTTCTCTAGACACAAAAAAGCAAAAAAAAACAAAACACAATTGCTTCTGTTCTCTCCTATTAGGCATTAAAGTGCTTCAGTGTGGCTCTTATGTTTTTGATCTATTTCTTTAATTCACTTTGTGTGTGTTTTTAATCTTTTTATTATTGTTGCTCAGTGTTCTGATTTAGTTTTTAAGCGTGCCGAACCATTGGCAAATTGCTGGAAAAATCCAGGAGGAAGCAACCATATTCCCGGGATGCAAGTCGTTGATGAACTAATTTCGTTTTCTTTTTTTCTTTAGAGAGAGAAAACTAATTTTAAAAAGAAAGAAAAGGCTGAGAATTACCTAGAGTCCCCGAAGACTGAAAAATACTTGGATGAGGACGGTGATTTGCAGTCTCTGATAAAAGCTGCCTGACCTTGTATAATTGAATAAACAAAATAGCTTAGTTTTAACAATGAAGACGGCAATTTTCTCATTTTTTCTGTGAGGAATTAATTAAATGTAGCCAGATTTTCTCTTTCCAGCAAGCTTTAATTGCACACCTAACCTCTCTGTTGAGCAAGCTGCTGTAGGAGATGACCAGGCTGAACCTGAGGGAGGGGTCAAACGCGTCATAAGCCACGAGTCCCCGCGAGCTCACAAGAGATCTAAGTCCGGCCCACTTTGAATGCCTTTCTTATCTCCCGCTCATTTCCCTTGACCGCTAGTTAACCAGATTCTTGTAAAGAGCTTCAGCCTGCAATAAATCTTTATACTTATTTAAACTGCCTGAATCTTCTGATTTCCCTGGTGTTTGACACTGCATTGGTTACACTGGTTCAATTCAAGGTGTTGGTCATTACTTTTAAAGCCCTATATGCCATGGGTCCGGGGTATCTGAGGAGCTGTCTCACCTCAATGGGACTAGCCCATCCATTCGCACCAGTGGAAGAGACCTGCTAGGGACCCACCTGCCAAAGAAATCAGGTGGGAGGGATCAAGGAACACTCTACCACTGGAGGTGAGAACTGCCCCCTTCCTTTTGGCCTTCTACAAGGATATTCAAACTTGGCATTGCCAGTTGGCTTGGAGCCAATCGGTGGGGCAGTCACCACTGGGGCTAGTTGATGGGGTAAGAAGACTCATCCCCTCTGTCTCATGGTTCTAGGCTTTTTGCATAGTCTTAAAGACCTTAATTTGCATAGTTTTAATATTTTAATTACTTGTCTATTTGCTTTTTTGTCCTCTGTAAGCCACCCAGACCCAAAGCAACCTGACTTTCTTTTGTTTTGTTTTTTTCTTTGAAGACATTTCACTCCCCATCCAAGAAGCTTCTTCAGTTCTGATTGAAAAAGCCCCCTTGGGACAGTCGTGACCTGAGAATTCCCCTTATAGGGGAAATGGACAACATAACGATTTTAATGAATAAACGCATTTAACAAAATAAGTTAATGTCCTTCCAAATCGTCGGAGCCTTTCTTCAAAGCCTGCGTGGTGCAAATATCACTTTAAAAAAAAAAAAAAAAGATAGAGATGAATTGCATTTCGCAAATGGCCTGACGCCTGCAGGAAGGGCTCAACTCAATAAGTCCCATTAATTCTGATTGTAAAGGCTCCCCAACCATTGATAAATCTCTTTGAAATGGGAGCACTTTCTTCCTCCTTCGGAGGTTAAAAGAAAAGTCTTTGCTGCCGATCAGGGGTTGTAATCATGCATGATGACATAATCACACAAATGTCACCATTACCTAATGCACACATTTTGACAGCATTGCTGTAGTTGTCACCAGCATGGCATTTGTACAAAAGAGGCCATTTCCACCGCCCCTTTTGCTTTTATAAGCGAGGATGTCAATATGTCAGACATCAAAATAAATTCTTTGCAGCCTCTGGAGTAAATGTTGATCGGAGGGGATGTGTTTGGAAGCTGTGTAAAAGTCCCCATAATTTCTCTGTGTAAATCCAGTCACTGCTGAGAGTTCATTACTTAATTGTTGTGAAGATGTTCCTAATGTATGGTAAATGAAGCTTAATTGCAAGCATATTGACTTGTTACAATTATCTTGTTACTTAGCAATTAAATCTTTTCGGAAATTGAAGAAGAATTGAAGACTCGCCATAAGCAGGTATAAACCCACAGAATCGTAGAGTCAGAAGGTGCCCTTAAAGACATTAAGTCCATCCAGCTGTGAGTTTATTTCTTTATTGTGTCTTCCAGTCAATGTTGACTCCTGATCACTGCCTGGGTAAATTCCTGCATTTTTCTTGGCAAGGTTTTTTTTGGGGGGAAGTGGTTTGCCATTGCGTCTTTCCTAGGGGCTGAGGGAGAGTGACTAGCTCAAGGTCACTCAGCTGGCTTCATGTCTAAGGTGGATCTAGAACTCATGGTCTCCCAATTTCTAGCCTGATGCTTTAGCCACTACACCAAACTGGCTGGTTGTTTTGTGGGGTTTTTTTTTTTTTTTTTTATGCTGAGTGCAGCAATCCAAATTAAAACTTTCTTAATAGGGAACTGTCCAGCTCCTGCTTAAACAGAATGAATCAAAAGAACATAGAATAATAGGGTTTGGAGGGACCTTGTAGGCCATCTAGTCCAAACCCCCCCCCCCCCCGCCCATGGGAGGGTCCTTATACCACACCAGACAAATGGGATTCAGCAAAACAAAAAACCAGCCAGTTTGGTTTTAATGGTTAAAGCAGGGGTCTTTAAACTTGGGCCTTTTATGACTTGTGGACTTCAATTGCCTGGCTGAGGAATTCTGGGAGTTGAAGTCCACAAGTCATAAAAGGGCCAAGTTTGAAGACCCCTGGGTTAAAGCATCTTTTTTCTTGAAAGCTTCCAACAATGTAGCAACCATAACTTCTGGAGGCAATCTGATCCACTGGTTGTTTCTCACTGTCAGAAAATGTCTCCTTAGTTCTAGGTTGCTTCTCTCTTTAATGATCTTCCACCCTTTGCTTCTTGTCTTGGCCCAAAGGTGTTTTGGAGAATAGATCAATCCCCTCTTCTCTGTGCCAGCCCCTCAAATGCTGGAGGACTGCTATCATGTCACTCCTAGTCGTTCCCTTCATTAGACTAGCTATTCGCAGTTCCTTCAACAGTTCACCATAACACTCAGTTGGACCCTGCCTCCCTGCTCTTGTATCTTCAGATTGTCTTCCCACAGTCTGGAGTGATGAAGGAAAGGTCTTGGACATCTGGATGAGAGTTCTCCATATCCTGGGAAAGTGCATAATATCCCATGCAGTCCTCCCCCGGTCTTCTCTTTCCAAAGCAAAGATTTGGAGCTTTGCGAATCTCTCCTTGCAAACTTAATAGGGGAGCCCTGTTAGTCTCTAGGCCAGCAAAAAATCAGATGGGGCCTCATGACACCTTTTTGGATTAACAAGTTTGATAAAAAGGCTGAAGCTCACTTCCTTAGATGCAGACCAGAGACCTGATAGAGGATTTTAAATTGGGGTGAGGTGGGGGGAAGGGAGGAGAAGATCAAGCAGTTACGCTGATGAAGGCTACCTGTGAGACAGATGGCCAATACCTTATCAATTACCCACTCTAATGTGTTAAAAACCCATCATGGTGCCACTCTATGCATCTGAGAAAAGAGCTGCAACTCATTAAAATGGACGCTTTTTAGTAAAACTGGCTGGTTGGGAAAAGGTGTTATTAGATGTCTGGCAACGCTCATTTTTTTCAGTCCAATCCTTTCGTGCCCTTCTCTGATCCTGTTCTAGTGTCTTTTAAAATATGGAGTTCAGAATGGGGCAAAAACTTAATGCACTGTGGGAAGAATCCAGAGAAAGAAATATTTTAGATTTACTTACAAGGAAGAGCCAGCAGCCCAGGTATTACAACTGATATGGTTGAATGGGTTGTATGTTGTTCTTGTAGAGCTGGCATTCATCTTGGTTGGAAGATTTGCAGAGAATAAATCCAGTATTTTACAGAAATCTGAAAACAGACTCCTGGTAATATCTTTGGCATTTCCAAAGATGCAGACAAAGGTTCTTAGCTAACACAGAAAGAGTGCAATAAGCACTTTTTGTTGTTGTTTGGGACTCCGAAAGATTACATTATTCGCCCAGGGAAATATTTCATACCATTCCGGTGTGGCTTTGTGGCTTTTTCATTATGCTGCTTTGTAATGTCTGTTTGTTTGACTCAACGGATGATGCACGACAGGGAATGTGGAGAGAAGGGAAATAAACACAACGTGATAATTGATTGATAATATTCTGCCATGTCAAAAGAGGATAGCTTTCCATTATTCAAAAAGTGTGAATATGGGAAAACTCATAGCAGGTGGGGCCCAGCCAAGTAAAAAAGCAAATTTTGTCCAAGGTCTATAAAAGCAATGGCAATTACATTGTTTATTCTGAAGGTTCACTCATCGCTTCTCAGTCAAATGTTTCTCCAGGGCTTATTGACAATGATCTAAAACAAGGCTAAACTAATTTACTTGATATATTTGTAAAATAATGAATAGAATAGAATAGAATAGAATGCAGAATAGAATAGAATAGAATAGAATAGAATAGAAGGGACCTTGGAGGTCTTCTAGTCCAGCCCCCTGCTCAAGCAGGAGAACCTATACCATCTCAGACAAGTGACTGTCTAGCTCAGTGGTGGCGAACCTATGGCACGAGTGCCAGAGGCAGCACCTGGAGCCCTCTTTGTGGGCACACATGCTGTTGCCCCAGCCTCGCCTCCCCACGCGACCCCCTCCTCTCCAGCAGCCCCCCTGGAGGAGAGTTGCCCCCAAGTGTGGCCCACACGGAGCAGCACAGCCAAGGACAATGTAGCCAGGCAGTGTAGACAAAACTCTGCCCTCACACCCCATCGTGCACAGTTGATGCTGCAGGGCGCAGGCAGAGGCCGTGACCGCCATAGCGCTGCTGGGCTGCCTGGGCGATCTGCAGCGGGCCCTGGAGGCGGTGAGTGGCCCTGCGGGCAGGCGGGGCAAGGGGTGCAGTGGGGGCAGGGCCAGTTTTTGGGCAGTCGGTCTCTAAAAGGTTCGCCATCACTGGTCTAGCTCCTACCCACCTAGCCATTTGAAAGCATGCAAATGCGAGTACGTAAATAGATACCACGGGTGGGAAGGTAACCGCTCTCTGTGACGTCACACTGGCCATATGATCACATGGAAATGTCTTCGGACAGCGCTGGCTCAATGGCCTTGAAACGGAGATGATCACTGAGCCTGGCAATGACTGGCAGAGTAAAACCCACAAGGACTCCTCTACCTTTAACCAGAGGACATCCTAACTGACCCCCAGAGAGCCGGCATAGAACAAATGCAGAAAAATGGAACATGACTTAAAAGATCCAGTTGCTGCATGTGTCAAGTGCTGCCAGAGTGAGGAAACTGAAATAATATTTTGAGGAGTGGCTCCATGTGCCAGTAATAGAACATTTACTAAAAAGACATCCTGAAGGCTAACTCTTTCATAAAGCTGTGGATCGAACTGAAGTTAAAAGATCTGCGGTGGGATGATAAACAACTTGGCCAGTCTCAGTGCAATTAACTTCAAAAATCTGTCTTACTGAGATAAAATGGAAACGGCGCATGGGGGGAAAAGAGACTGACCCTCCATTTAATATACTATATATACATTTAATATGTTGTATATGCATGCAGAAACCTTAAGAGACATCCCCCATTTGTTAAATCTGCCACTTATCTCCCTCTGTGATTAAAAATGCCACACTGAGTAAAGTATCCAAAGGGGAGGGGAGATTGCAGGCTAATTTGCATTTTAATGAATTTTTAATTGAAGCAAAATCTGTTGCTTCTCTTTAAAAGATTTGCTGTTGACTTGGCGCACCATGCTGTCAAGAGCCAAATGGGAGCTTAATGTGATAGAAACAATGATAACTTCAAACTTAATTAGATTCAAGAGCATGTTTGCTGCATTAAGGAAGAATATCTGGATGAGAGCTACTTCCGAATTCTCAGGGTCTGTTGATGCGTGCGGATAAGTGGGAACAGCGAACCCGTGTTCTCGATTTTAATACAGTTGCTCGTGAGCAGGTTACAGAATGTGTGGACTAACTGGATGGGTGATCCGTTCGATATGAGAGTCCCTCTTCCTTCAAATGCCATCAGATCGATGTGGTTCCATTCATATTTGCTTGTTTTCCCTGAATGCAGCTCATTTTTCTGTATCCAAATCGTACAATCTGGAGAGGGAAAGTGAAGGATGTACTTGAAAATTTGTCCACTCTAATTGCTCCACTGACATGGAAAATGAGGATGAAAGGTAAAACCAAGAGAAGGAGAAGGAGGAGGAAGAGAAGGAGAAGGAGGGGAGATGGAGACAGAGAAGGAGAAAGAGACAGAGAAGGAAAGGAGAAGGAAGGGAGATGGAAAAGGAGGAGGAGGTAGGGAGAAGGAGACAGAGAAAGAGAAGAAGGAAAAAGGAAGGAAAATGGAGACAGAGAAAGAGAAGGTGAAGGAGAAGGAGGAGGAGGAGAAGGAGAAGGAAGGGAGAAGGAGACAGAGGAGAAGAAAGAAAAAGGAAGGAAGATGGAGAAACAGCAGAGAAAGAGGGAAGTGGAAAGAAAGAGAAGATTCTTGACTTATTTCAACAAGTTGTGAAATCTACTCAGTGAAACCATGGTCATTCCTAGCAATGGCTTGGTCTAATATTGGTGAGTGGACATTGCACCCCAAGGGTCCTACCTCTTGCACATTCTCCAATAACAAACACGAGTGAGTAACGGATAGGATGACTTAACAACCAGGTCACTAACTTAACAACTGCAGGGATTCACTTAAGAACTATGGCCACAAAATAGGGGCAAAACTCACTGGACTCTCTCACTTAGCAATGGAAATCTAGGGCTCAATTGTGGTCGTAAGTCAAGGATTACCTGTAGTTATGGGGGTGGGGTGACCTGGGTGCTCTCTGAGCTTGTTTTCTTGCAGACATTTCATTACCCAAACTAGGTAACATCATCAGTGCTAGAAGGGAGTAGAATGGAGGGAGGGAGGGAGGGAGGGGAAGGAAGGAAGGAAGGAAGGAAGGAAGGAAGGAAGGAAGGAAGGAAGGAAGGAAGGGCAGACTATGAGGTCCTGGGTGCTCTCTGAGCTTGCTTGTTTTCTTGCAGACGTTTCATTACCCAAACTAGGTAACCTCATCAGTGCTAGAAGGGAGTAGAATGGAGGGAGGGAGGGAGGGAGGGAGGGAAAGAAAGAAAGGAAGGAAGGAAGGAAGGAAGGAAGGAAGGAAGGAAGGAAGGAAGGAAGGAAGGGAGGGCAGACTATGAGGTCCTGGGTGCTCTCTGAGCTTGCTTGTTTTCTTGCAGACGTTTCATTACCCAAACTAGGTAACCTCATCAGTGCTACCCGTAGTTATGGCTCTACTATGACTCCCAGAGAGGGGGTCTTGCTGCTAAGAAATCGGAGAACGTCTGCTCTCCCCACCCTTTTTTTTTTTCTTCTGACCACAGATTTAGTGGAAAGCTCCAAATGTTTATTTCTGCACGACTCTGGTTTAAATCCGAAAGAGGTGTATTCCTGGCCCCAGCTTCTCCTGGGGGGTCACCGAGGTTCGCCGCTTTGTGAAGAAGCGCCAAAGAGACAGACAGAAACCTTTTGTGTGCTGACATAATGAAGAGTGAGCACCAGCACTCTGCTTCTCTCATGTGGAACCGAGCAAGGCTGGCATTTCAGGAAACAAAGAAAGCCGATTAAGGCTTGGAACGGAGAAGCCCCCGAACGGGCCAAATGAAGCTGGCAAGCCCTTGGCGGGATTGCCATGACTTAATTAGGGAAGGCAGGAGAGGTGGTGGTGGTTGTGGACCGCAGGAAGGGAAGAAGATCGCTCTCTTGCAATGGGCTCATCTTTTTTCTCTCCGTTTTACGGGATCTCTCCTTCAGATGCTTTCTTCCCTCCGCTGCTGAGGCTTGTTAGCTCGATTACTGTTAGGGCCAAAAAGGACCTTTCTGGGGGCAGAGGATGAGGTCAAAAAAGATACTGCGGAATTGCTTAGCAACCCAAAGATGTGTGTTCTCAACTTTTGGCCATCACAAAGCTCTCCGTTTTATCTCCCCTGGAGAAATGTGTGCAGCGTAGCAACTAAGATAAGAGGGAGAAACTATCAATTATCTATCTATCATCGATTTATGTACCTATCCCCCTAGCTGTCTATCTATGTCTCTATATCTCTATATCTGTCTGTCTGTCTATCTAACTACCTATCATTATTATTTCTTCTTCTTCTTCTTCTTCTTCTTCTTCTTCTTCTTCTTCTTCTTCTTCTTCTTCTTCTTCTTCTTCTTCTTCTTCTTCTTCTTCTTCTTCCTCCTCCTCCTCCTCCTCCTCCTCCTCCTCCTCCTCCTCCTACTCCCCCCCCTCTTTCTCTTCCATGACTGTAGGCTAGGTTGAAAGGAAGTGATTGGATAAATGTACCTTTCACGATTTTATTGTAGAGATAAATTCAGGTCAACTGTGTAGGAAAGGCATCAGAGTTTGTAATGGTATGCGGGAATGACCTTGGTAGACCGGAGGGAGTGCCACAGATGGGACAATCAGTGTGTAAATGGAATCTCAGCCCCCAGAAGGAAAGAGGGCATGGGAAATATTTCACACAGAACCCTCCCTATTTTTCCAGAGAGCAAAAGGAAAGGAGGGGAAAAAATACTTCCATCCCTGCAAGATTCTGTTAATGAAACCTTACAATAAAGGTAGAGCTAGCTCTTCTGATTGTGCTTCTTGTCTGGACTACCTTTCAGGGTTAACAGCAGCATGTAACGCTGTCAACTGCATGCAAGGATAATTCCTCATGCCTCTTTTACAGGCCCATTAAAACAGGCCTTTAGGAAAGTTTAAGAATAGGCTTGGCTTTGTGCAAGGAACTTCATCACCTTTCTATAGCCAACAACCAGGTATAAACGAAGAGTGGAAGGACATCACATTTTGAATACACCTTTTGATCACCTTTCTGTCTTGCTTCTATGGAATACCAATAAAGGAGAATATTCGTTGAACTGTGGCATCCATGGTGCTCTCTGAGCTGGCTTGTTTCCTTGCGGACGTTTTATTAGCCAAACTAGGTAACATCATCAGTGCTAGACTAACTAGACAAGCAATAGTCTAGTCACTAGTGTTAGCTAGACTACCACTGATGATGTTACCTAGTTTGGCTAATGAAACGTCTGCAAGAAAACAAGCCAGTTCAGAGAGCGCCAAGAACCCTTCATTTCTATGGAAGACTTCCATCCTGTAATTTTAGGAATTGGGAGTTAGATTAAGCTTTCTGCTTTTTTTTTCTTTTCTATGTTTCCTGACTGGCAGGAGAGTAGACTGTTCTACTCTCTAATTTGATCTTGCTTCTGACCTTTGAATGATTCTTTCCTTCACTTGTCCTGAATGACAATAATTGTCTTCTAACACAGAGGTCCCCCACCCCCAGGCCATGGACCGGTACCGGGCCGTGGCACGCCAGCAACCGGTCCGCACAAACAAGCAAAGCCCTATCTGCGGGATGCAGGCAGCACACAAACCACACACCCTCCGGTCCGTGGAAAAACCTCTCTCCACGGAACCGGTCCCTGGTGCCCAAAAGGTTGGGGGCTTCTGTTCTAAGATACCAAGAGGAGACCAAACTGAAATGGCTGCTAAGGAACATCAGCAATGCAAGACTCAGCGAAGGACACGGCCAACAAATGAAAATAGTACTTTTAATGTCATTTACAGCAAACAGTACAGTACTTAATTTCACGTCATCACAGGTTTCTAAACTCATCTGGAAAATATAAGCTTGCAAAAATACAGAACGCGGTACTCAAAATATACTGAGTACAGCCTTCCCTTTTTTTTCTTTCTTTCTTTCTTTCTTTTTTTTTTTTGTCTCTTTCAATCAGACACACGGTAGGATTGTTCTCATTGTTTAAATAAATCTCTCTCCTCTTCCGTTTCCCTCCCCCCCCCCCGAAAAAATATCTCCATCCCCCAAATTAACACGTTAAAAATTGGAAGAACTTCTTTCAAGTGATAAATGAGCCAAACCATCGACTCTCAAGGGATTATTTGGACATTCTTTAGAAAAAGAAAAAGAAAAAAAGCCTTTTGAGACACGATCAATTAAATTTTTTTTAAAAAATCAGCACACTGGGCTGTTTATGGGGACAATTAAATAGCAAATATGAATGTTAGGCCTCTAGAAGGGGGGAAAAAAGAGAGACTGAAATGTGTTAACTAGACTTTAGTGCTTCAGTCTGGATTTGTTTTCATCAATTAGTTTATAATAAGGACAATAGCTTAGAACATACCCCATTCCATTGCTAAAGGAAACCAGTAAAAATTAACATTTGTGTTTTCCACTGCTCCATCCATGCTGTACACAGCAGTTTAAGAACTGCTACATTTGTTATTGTTATTACGGCATTATTATTTCTAAAACTACTATCTTTATCCACAGTAAATCTATCAGGTAAGTTGAGATGCATGGAAGCAGTTTTCTTGGCTTGAGATGGGCCTAGAACAAAGAAGATGGGAACTTTTAAAAGTTCCATTCTTTTACAATGTTAACGCGATATACATCAATGACTCTTTGTAGAAAAGTGGGAATCCTGATCCAAATGTAGCTGAAAGAAAATATCAAGTTCTGCAACCATAAAAGTAACTCCGTTCCTATCATGCCTGCTATTACATCTGCTGGCTCATTTATATTTTCTTTCTCGCTCTATATTTGCCAGTTTTGGAAGCGTGGGGGGGAAAAGGAGTTACGTAAAAACTTTATTCAAAGTTGATTTTGTCCATCTTAGTAAAATGTTTCCCAGCTTGTGGTATCTGCAACATAAGAACGGGTAGAAACTTGCATTTCAGCGGATGCAAGGTGAATCCGGGGCAGATTCGTGGTGAGCTACCAGATCCAGGCTGCCATACCCAGATGGATCAGTAGATGACAGCAGAGAGACCCAGAAAACTTTCTTTGCTGCCCTCTGGTGTTTCTCTAGGCCAGTATTCTCAGCTTCAGCAACTAAACTTCAGTCCGCGAATTTTCCAGCATGCTGGCTGGGGAATTCTGGGAGTTGAAGTCCACCCATCTTAAAATGGAGATTGAGAAACACTGCCATAGACTTGATATAGTATTATATTCTAGAGATTTCTGCATACGCCTTGGAAGCAATTTTGTCCTTGAACTGCTGTGGTCATGCGTGCACCAGAAACTGCTTAAAAGCAAGCATCAGGAAACACCAGCCCAAATCCACCATGCAGGAGCTTTTAAATGTGGGATATTCAGTTTCATTTCTTAACGGGTGATATGCAAGGGGTAAAGCCAGCGAGGTCAGTACCTGCCAAATTTGGCTGGTTTGCAGAAGTAAGCAGGGCCAGATCAACTTAGTGCACATATGGGAGATAATTAGGATACATCACAGCTATACATTAGAGTAAAAAAAAAAATGAGAAAACACCCCAGTAGGGAGCAAATCACTTACATACTGTTGCAACCAACAACCCACCCCAAATTAAGATGGAGATGTCTATGAAGTCATCAGATGTTCAGCTCAGCTAAAAGTCTTCCTTTTTTAAAAGGCAAGAACTGAAGGTAACTTGGCTAAGAGTCTAGTACTTGACACACAGCATAGTAGTAGAGGTCAGGTGGGACTTTCTCTTCATAGCTTTTAGGGATGTTAAAGGCCTTTTCCTCCCCTGATGACAAGAATATCCCAAATATTCTAGGGCAGCAGTAAGAAGTCCTTTGTTGGGTGGATGCCCCACTTCTGTCAAAGAATGCTCTTTGTGAGGATGCTGTGGAATGTGCTCACAAAGGAAATCCACAGCTGGCACAACCAGTTGTGAAACCCACATCCCCAAAAAACAAGTGAGCTCATCCAAGGAGAGGCAGGAAGCTCAGAGAACGACTACAGACCCAAAACTTTCTTTTCCCGCATCCTTGCAACTTGTGAAATGTTGGCAAGACGCTTAAGGATGCCGAAGCAGTTCTGAGAAAGCCACGGAAACGCTAATGCGAGGGGGGAAAGAGAAGCATCGGCAGGAAAAAATGAGGACTCCATGTTTCTTATTGCTTAGAACCACATGGCATTATGGCACTGAAGACTGATGGGTGTTTTCCTGTGGCAGGTAGAGTGGAACCAAGAGGGGCAGATGTGTTTTCCATCTTGCCCTTAAAATAAAAATAAAACAAACGAAACAAAAACATAAAACTGGCACGTTTTGAATGGCACTAAATGATTTGAT
The DNA here is from genome assembly GCF_001527695.2 of Protobothrops mucrosquamatus. Lineage (NCBI taxonomy): Eukaryota > Metazoa > Chordata > Lepidosauria > Squamata > Viperidae > Protobothrops > Protobothrops mucrosquamatus. The sequence continues at coordinate 134,787 of NW_015388258.1, read as the reverse complement.
TTAATATTGCGACAAACTGGCCGTGGTGGCGCAGGGGTTAGAATACAGCATTACAGGCTAACTCTGCCCACCGCCAGGAGTTCGATCCTGTTCGGCTCAAGGTTGACTCAGCCTTCCGGCCTTCTGAGATTAGTAAAATGAGGACCCGGATTGTTGGGGGGAAATATGCTGACACTGCAAACTGCTTAGAGAGGGCTGTAAAGCACTAGGAAGCGGCATATAAGTCTAAAGGCTATCACTAGCTGGTTCCCCAAGAATGTTAGATTGATTCTGCAGGAGTAACATAGCCAAGAGTTTTCTTATCGCTGTGGCGCTCCAATATACACGTTCTTATGTCATGTTCAGGTGGGACACTCCTGTCCACGCAGCCCTCCATATTCAGTGGTCTCCAGAGAAATTAGAACTGCAAGTCCCAGAATTCCCAGGCAGCAGAAAATTTGACTGGAGGGAGAAGTTGGGGAACTGCGGTTTTAACACTTTGAACATCTACTTCAGAAATTTTGAATGTTAAGTGCATTTTTAAATAGATTATAATATTTTAACCAAGGTATCTACAAATGGTTGTAACTTCTTATAGTTGCCTTCACCTAGTCCTAATGGATGATATTGTTATATTATAGATTATTATTATTATTATTATTTCACACTTCTGCACGCTAGTGTCCTCTTGTTGGAACTATTACAGTTCCCTGAGGGTTCAGCCGGTTTGGAACTGGGTAAAATCTGAGCTAATTCAATTTATAGCCTAGTTTTCCATATTTCAACAAATCATTCCGTAACATAATGAAAGACGTGAACAATGATAATTAAACGCAAAAGCTCTATTTCAGTGTTGCTCCAGAAAATGACATTTGAAGGTTTACAAGCCCTGTTTGATTTATGCCAATTGCACTTATAATGAATCTTTGCTGACATCTGTGATGATCCGCTGTGTAATCTTGGATCTTGAATGAGAAGGACCAACAAATAAAACCAACAGAAAAAGCTCATAGTGTATCCCTAATGATCTTTCTAAGTAAACTTGGATTCCATTCAGAAAGTTCACCCTCTCCAGTGTTACAAATTGTAGGGAAGAGCAAAATCAATGTTGTTAGCCCTGTCTTCCTTTGCTGGAGACTTTGGTATTGACTTTTCTGAACATTCAGCACTCATGGGACCTTGCTCCGCTTGTTTAGATTCCCTGCGTAATTTCAAATTTTCCACCTGATTTTTCCACCCTTGTAATCATGCAGGAACCCTCTAGTCCACAAAGCAGAGCAGAGCAAAAGAGAGAGAAAAAGATGAAAGGTTCCTTAGGAAGATGGTGGACCCAAAGGTGTTGTCCATATCCTTCTTGTCTTAGGAATGGGTGAGTGAACTTTTGAATTCACCTTGGTGTATCATGAAGTCATGGCTTACTCATGAAACTTTCATTCATCCCTTCGCTCATTCGCTATGCATTGATTCATTCAACTTCTACACCACTACATTCTTACTTTAAGCAAGTCTTGAATGAGCTACCGCCTGCGTTCGTGTTGTTAGGAGACCTAAATTGGATCATTCCAAATATATCTCTGTCTTTTAAGAAACAGGGAATACAAAATTAAAAAGAATGATATGTAAGAAGTGGCCAGCCATTCAGAAAGATGAGAGAGAAGAGAGGGAGAGGAAAAGAGGGAGAGATTGGATGAAAGGAAAATACTGGATCATATTTAAAGCCCTTTTGCCAACCAGTTATTATTTCTTTTAATGGGTTGTCCAAGCTTCTATAGCCTCATCAAGAAGAGCTGGATCAGGATGTGTTATGTGTTTGTCTGAATAATGTAATAATAAAAACAACTATCACTGGAATCCAGACGATTATGTATTTCTTTCAGGGAATAGAAAAGTAGAGGAATATGTTGGAAGAGATTCGAAGTTCTAGAAGAGTAAACCCTGTAGCTACAACAGATTAAACCAGCTTTTTCACAAGTTGTGACCTTCACAATGTCCACCACTCTAAAGCCAGTTAGCCTAACAGGAGCAGTTCTCCTTCCACTAAGTTACATTCTTAAATGCAAGGAGAGCATTTTGCGATAGCTACACCAGGAAGCGTTTAGCATTAATACGGAGTCAGGGTCATCCATGGGGAGGGGTCCAAAAGTCAAAATGGCAACCCTGACTGCATGCCTGGAATAACTTTTTTTTTTTTTTGAACTGGCCCCGTCTTCATTCCCTGAAGATGCTTTTCATGGAGTCTCAAACAACTCTCTTCCAGCCCAGCATTCTACAATTTCATTTTGCTTGAAGTGCCTATTCAGGTTTTAAATTTACATATATTTGGAGTAAATTTGGAAGTTGTTTCTGTATTTAGTGTATGGCAAATTTGGAAGTTGAAGAACAACAACAGAAGAACTCCGAAGCATTACACAAAAAAAGGTTTTCACGCCTCTTGCCTAAGTCACGGATCAATCTAGTTCACTCACTCCACAGATAACACACACACACACACACACACCGCAGTCAATCTTCTGGTCCATGTCCCCCTCCTCTATTACTTCCTCCCCTCAAGCCACTTTTAGCATAATTTTTCCTGGTAATTATGGTTTCCCCCCCACTATTGTACTAAAATATATGTTCCGGTGGAGTGACATTATAACACTTATTAGTGGAAATGACTTCAAAGCTATTGTGTCTGCTTCAGAAAAGTTCTCCCTCTGCCTTTTAGCTAAATGGAGGGGAAGGGATTTGCATACCAAAAATAAAAAAAGACATTATTGGCTCTTTTTTTAAAAAAGGCTATTTTTCATTGCTCGGTGACATTGCTCTAAATGATCACACCTCTCTGTTCACAATTAACGTTCCTGCATAACTGGCAATGTGGGCCTGCAAATTTTGGACTGCCTTTATAAAAGCAAAAAGCCCACACAAAGGATCTTAACGCTGAATCCCCTGGAGGTTTTCCAGGCAGTTTGCCAACTCAAGGTCATCTTAAACAGTGGCTTAACCACCCATGTCTCCTACAGGCCTGTGTAAACACAAAGGAGCAAAGACACAGGCCTTCGAAATTCACCCTGCTTTTTTTTGAATGACCTTGGACTGTGATAGAAGTAGAATAGACAGTGAAGAGCGTTCCATCAAGGGACCCCGCCAAGCAGCATTTGCTGGACCTGAAGCTCTTGGAGATGACAATAGGGTGGCTCTTCTAGAAGAAGAAGCGTTTCTTTTGAAATTCAATTTCTTTTGACTTTGCATTCCTAGGGATTCAAAGAAATGGAAAGAGAATTGGGGGGGGGGGGTGAAGCAATGACGATGCCTGAGGTTTATGAGAGGAGTCCCATGAAGGGAGATGCAAGTCATGCACAGATGATCAAAGCCGGTTCTCTCATTTCCAAGTGCAGGAGCACAAAACATCTGCATGAAAACAACTAAGTTCAGAGAGCATCAAGGACCTCATTCTCCTCCTCCTCCTCCTCCTCCTCTTCCTCCTCCTCCTCCCTTCCATTCCGCAAACCTCCCTCCCTTCCAGCACTGATGATGGAACCTAGTTTGGGTAATGAAACATCTGCAAGAAAACAACCAATTTCAGAGAACACCAAGGATCCCACGGAATGTTTTCTTGGTTCCAAGGAAAAACATTCAACTTGCTACCTTTAAAATATTTCAGCACCTCCACCGCCAGCAGTGGGAAGGAACTCGGAATGTTTGGCAGATTACAATTCTTTGGCTTAGTTCACACGTTATATCCTATACCATAGGAAATACTTGAACTCGTAAAGTTATCCTACAGTATAAGATACAAGTCTACACAATTCTGAGAGCTGCATAAAAGTTTGTGTCCAAGCACATCTGCAAACCTAGCCTTGGAGTTTCACCATTCTTTGAATTCATCCAATAGATCAAACGGTTCATTTCGACGTTTGTAATTTTAAAATGCCTATTTTTTTTAAAAAAAAGAGCTGGGCTTTTGACACAGATGCCTTTCTGGATCAGAGTAAGAAGAACACATGCCTCATGGCAGGGGTCTCCAACCTTGGCAACTTTAAGACTTATGGACTTCAACTCCCAGAATTCCTCAGCCAGCTTTCAATTCTGGGAGTTGAAGTCCACAAGTCTTAAAGTTGCCAAGGTTGAAGATTTAGGATATCTTCTGTTAGAACTGTAGGTTCAGCTTTATGGAATCCCTGTTTGTAGGACAGCACAAAGAAGGGAGTTTATGTGAAATAACATAAGAAATCACTTCTAGAAATCTCTTTGGAAGTTCAGAGCCATTCTTGAGATCCTACACTTAGTTATTGGGAATTCAGCTCACTGTTTTCAGCACCACGGTGAAATCAGAATTGGTTTCCTAAGTAGCTCCCAAACAATGAAAATGTGGCTGGATGTTGGGTTGGGTTTACTGATGGCAAGCAGACTGCAACATGCTTTTTTTTTTCTTAGCTGGGACTGGCTTGTTGTAAGAGACACAAGCCAAGGATTCTGGTTTGGCTATAATGGAAAACAAACCACAGATGGGGCCATCTGGACTTCTTCACTGTCATCTGTCAACATTAGCCAAATCAGAGCAAGGCTGAAGAACTATTTGGACACAGTCACTGTGCACATTTAAATCCAAGGATCACAGTTGAAACTGAAATACATTTAGCTCTCACCACCCCGTTCAGCAAAGTCTCCAATTCAGCCTCAGAAAATCAAATTTAAAAGGTCAAACATCTGTAAATTCTTCTCTCGCTTCATTGTGTTTCTTTTTCAGCACCCCCTTTTTAAACAAAATAAATTAATCTCAGTGTCCAAGTGCGGAAGAGAAAATATTAAATCAAGAGCAATAGAGAGAAAAAAAGGCACAGAGCTAATTTGGGTTCTTCCATATATATATATATGCCTCTCCCAGCGGAATATATTATAAATATACTATATAATATACTATAAATCTCTGAGTCCTCATTTGCATTGAATATGCCTTTGCTGCAGATCAAAGTGGGAAGAAGCAGAAAATAGTCAGAATTTGGGGAAGGGAATGAGAGGACACGTTACAGTTCTGGTTCCAGCAAGGAAAGGGTTAGCCCAGAATTGGAATCTACCACTGATGATCATGGCTAAATACAGATATGTGGGTGAAGAAGTATGTTCTGCAGAAAACGCCACCAATCCTTTGCATGCAATGTGATGTTCAGATGTGCGGCGCATCTGGGAGGCATGCCTCAATAAACAGGACATAAAAGAAGATTGCCTTTTCTTCATTGGAAAGCATGCTCCCTTTGTGTCAGCATGAAAGAGCACCCGTCTCAAGGGAGCCAGCTGGCTGCTGTTATTTTTCCCAGAATGCCTTCTCTGGTCTGGAGCCCCCCGGAGGGCATTCTGGGTGATTAGTACAGCAAGGGACAGTCAGCTATCTCAGGAAATTCTCTCTGGTTTTAGCCAAAGGAAAAGGCTACTTAAAAGTTTAAGAGACAATCCGTGTACATTTAGTGACTTCGACTGCCCCTTGAAAAGTGAAGTTTGATTTTTGCACCCTTTGATAAAGTGGGCCACCTTCTCTCCATCTGATTCTTGTAAAACAAACTACTACTTCTTCTTCTTCTTTTAAAAAAGGCACATATATTTATCAGCTTTTTCGTTTTTTCTCAGGTCAAAAACATTCTGAAGCTTCCATTGCAAGGAGTCTATAAAGTTGCGCAACCATTTTTTTAAACGGTTGGGGACGCTGATTAGCTGAGCAGCCCAAGGAATAAAGTGGGTCACTTACAACTTCTCTTTCTCTCTGGGGTAGCAATATTCTGATTCGAATGGAAATGTACTGAAAATGTTCCTTTTCCAGTGCCGACACAAAACTAGAAAAATGTACAGATGTTTAAAAGGCAGTGATGGCTCAACCAGACCTTCTCCGCCCATTTTCGATGGCAACCTTGGTCACGATGACCTTCGCACCATTTTTCAACCCTGCTAAAAAGTGGAAAAAGTTATAGAATGTTGGGTGAGATCATCCCGTGCTCTGTCCCTCGCAACTGCACACATACACACAAAACACACGCGCAATGCCCCGTCCCAACTCCCATACCAAAATGGAACTAGATTTCCCCCCAAATAGTTCAGAAAAGCAATGCTGGTGTCTTAAGAACTGTAATGTTGTGGTTGCATCAGTGTTGGGTACAAGTCAGAATGGGCATCCAAACGGTGACGTGCGCAAATGATGGAGCTATCTAACTCTTACTCAGCCTCTCACTCTGATTTGGGATCTAGCTCTTGTTCAGCACGCGATGTCAACTTGATGTCACCGTGGCTTGTACCAGGCCCATCTACTGGCTTGCCCATTTCAACAGTTGTTGAGGTTGGGCCTTTTGGACTGGCAGCTGGAGACAATAAAGCTGAAGCAGTTCTGGCAGGGCTTCCTCTGATAGGAGAGAGAAAGAGATGGAGAGCTTGAAAAAGGACTGCATAGCACCTTGTGGTCGCCTTTTAAGCTTGTATTGCAGAGGTTACTCCAACGGTGCTTCAGTTTCAGATAGCACTTATTTTTGGAAACAGCTGTGGCTTGCTTCTGCTCTTCCCTCCCTCATTGGGAATTGTTTTTCATGGGTTTGCCTATCCACCCAAGGACAGACATCTGCTCTGCTCTCCAATGAAAGACCAGGTCCCCAGACACTGGCAGCTTTGCCCATCTGTTATGTCTCCAGCCATGGCATTTGATCCAACGATGATCCACTTGGCGTTACCATTTCTCACTCCAGATTGGTCTTTATTCTTTCTCCCCCCTCGTCTTGGTTCATCTGCTTTGGAGAAAAGGACCAACATCCTCTTCCTCCGGAGAAGCTCCTGGAACGTAAATGGTAGATTTGGAAAGAGCTGTGGACTCGGTTTTGCTTAGAACCTTCCCAGAACATGTCGGTATGTATATATTACATATTTCATAAATATCTTCCTTCCAAAAGGACCTTTGGGTTAGCCAGTCCAGCTTTCTAATCCCTATAAAACAGATTCCATGTTTTCGCACCACTCGTGGTCTTCAAGGTTGTAGATAAATTTTGTCCTATGAGAGGGATTCTGCCCAAGGGGGTCTCGTCCTGGGTTGTCCAGGGTCAAAGTGGAGGCAAAGAACTCAGCAGTGCTGAGTCCACCTTCGTGGTTCTTGATGTATTTCTTATAGTTTTTCCTCAGGCACTGCCAGGTAGTAGTGTACAGGAGGAATGCAAGTGACTTTAGGGTAATAGCAATGCTCACGTACAGGTGCCTGTAGACAACATTGTCATATAGGGCGCATGCTCCTTGTTCACCACAGAAGGTGCTCCAGAAAAGGCAGGTGGAATCAATTCCTGCTCCAAAGATCAAGGGAGGTGGGATAAAGCCTGTGGAAGGTAGAAGGAGATATTTTTTATATCAGCAGTATTCTCTGAAACATCTATACTCTCTACAAACTTAAGAGGAACATCTGGTGGATCCAAGATCTCTTGCAGTCCACCATTCTGTTGTCCCAGAAGCCAAAGAGATGGCTTCCAGAAGTCAATGCAGAAACATCTCACTCTTATTCTCCAGCAAGGGATTTTTTTAAGAGGCAGGTCACCACCGAAAACTAAGAGCACTGATGCTGTTCTGGAAATATTGACATTATACCATTGTTGAAATCAAGTTCCTATAGATCTGACAAGGGAAAGATATAGTTACAGACCTAGTATTTGAATGTGTATAATATGAAATTTGGCTAGTGGGTAAGTTTGGTTAGTTTTCTATAGTGTAAGGTGTTGTGAGAAAACAATACGTTGGTTAGTTTAGAGTTCAGTCTAGGCAAATCCAGAAAATTCAGAATGGGTTCAGAGAATTCAGATGTATGAGCTGACATCCTATTCATACAGTATTGATCTCTACAGAACTTGCACCAAGGGGAAGAACCGACCACTGCAAAAACGACCCACTTGTGACATAACACAAAACATTTGGAGGACACTCGGTGGAAGAAGGCTGTTTTAGTCTCCAGCTGGACCAAATCTGGGTCCATCATCCAGATCCATCTCTCATCAGGAGTCCCTGCTTCTCTGGAGGAGCAGAGGGAAGCAAAAGGAGGCATGAATTTCACTCACCTAACAATCGGAGGAGAAGGAAGAGAACTCCTAAAGCGTATGATTTGAGCTCCGGGCTCACAGTTCTGTATGGAAGAGATATTCAAGCAAATATCATTAAGATTATAGCTTAGTTTAGCTTAGTTTAGCTTAGACAGACAGATACTGTAGATAGATAGATAGATAGACAGACAGACAGACAGACAGACAGACAGACAGACAGACAGACAGACAGACAGACAGACAGACAGACAGACAGACATTATAGATAGATGAGAGAGAGAGACAGATAGACAGATACTATAGATAAATACCATAGATAGATTAGATGGTTAGGCAGGCAGACAGACAAATAAATTTCAATCAGATTCCTATCATTTTTTTAGTTCCTGGCTTCCAAAGCAGGAGAAAATCCAGATCCATCTCTCAATTTAAATAATAAATTTAAATAATAAATAAATAAAACCTTCTGCAGCAGAAAAAGAAGCTGTGTAATTGTGTGCGGTTTTTTTTATGTGTGCGTGTGTGTGTGTGCATGTGTGTGTGTGTGTGTGAGAGAGAGAGAGAGGCTCAGATAGAGGGATTTTAGTCCTTAGGAGTTGTGAAGGAATGTGGACCCAAAACCGGGAATGGGGAAGCGATGAGGCAACCACGAAAGGGCGACTTTCAGAACATATTTCTCAGTCCGGAGAAAGAAGAAACCCCAAGACAGACGTTCCAAGTTTTGTCTTCCTGGTAGGCTTTCAAGATTTTGTTCTTCTAACTTGCAGCCTTAAACAGCCTCCTCGGAGTCCCTGCTGTGCTTGTTTTTTGACCTTGCCTGCCTCAGAGGGCTGAGGGATGCCTTGCTCTTGAACGAGAAAAGTTAATTTTTGAAGCGGCTGCAGCCGAGAAGATAAAAAGGCGGAATCAAGCGCCGAGCTCTGCTGTGAAGTGGGCCAGGCAGCACCTTCAGAGGACATACTAATTATAGCTTCTCCCGGGTCTCTTTCATCTGTTGGAAACCCCACATTACAAAGGCACTGAGGCTGATCCAAGGCAAGAAAAAGGCTGTGCACCAGGCTGGGATTAAATAGAAAATGGCGCCAACAATTAGCCTGCCAGGGAGATTCAAACTGGTAGGGCAGAGGAAGCCTCACCTGATGAGGATGATGACGGAGGGAGTTTGGGCCATGGCTCCAATCATGCTGCAGACGCACATCACGCAGAGGAATGTCAGGAAGGCTTCTTGGCATCCAGGGCTCGGGCACTTCCCAGGAACGACTGTGGTATCCCCGGCCGGGGCCAAGGTGAGGCAGGTGCAACCGGTGAGATTCTAGGACAGAAGGCAAGAGACGGTTGAGGCAGCAGATCCTGTTGCGTATCATCTCGCAGATGACCTTGAGGGACACAGGTTGAATATAGTGGTGGCTAGATCCTAGACCAGGGGTAGGCAACCTCGGCTCTTTTAGGACTCATGGACTTCAACTCCCAGAATTCCTGAGTCAGCTATGCTGACTCAGGAATTCTGGGAGTTGAAGTCCATGAGTCCTAAAAGAGCCGAGGTTGCCTACCCCTGTCCTAGACCATACTTGGACAACCGCTGCTCTAGACAAAGACTGATGACGTTACCTAGTTTGGGTAATGCAGGAAAACAACTAAGCTCAGAGAGCACCAAGGATCCCATAGTCCTCCTCTTCTCACACACCCCACTCCCTTCTAGCACTGATGATGTT
>NW_015388258.1:60006-124260 GCF_001527695.2 Protobothrops mucrosquamatus | reverse complement strand
GAAGTCCATGAGTCCTAAAAGAGCCGAGGTTGCCTACCCCTGTCCTAGACCATACTTGGACAACCGCTGCTCTAGACAAAGACTGATGACGTTACCTAGTTTGGGTAATGCAGGAAAACAACTAAGCTCAGAGAGCACCAAGGATCCCATAGTCCTCCTCTTCTCACACACCCCACTCCCTTCTAGCACTGATGATGTTGCCTAGTTTGGTTAATGAAATGTCTGCAAGAAAACGACTAAGCCAGGGATGGCGAACCTTTTAGAGACCGAGTGCCCAAACTGTAACCCAAAACCCACCTATGCATCGTCGGGTGCCGGGTGGGTATGGCCCATTGGGTGGGCGTGGCTACAGTGGTCATGGCAGACTGGGTGGGACTAAAAAATTCAATCAATTCCAACTTTGTGAGATCTTTTTTTTTTCCCGTGAGAAGTTGAAATTGACTGATTGAACCTTTTTTTTTTTTTTGCACACGGTGGCAGAGGCCTAAAGCGAAAAGGTTTTATAAAACCCAGCTGAAGGCCTAGGACTGGGGCGACGGCGCGTGTGCCCACAGAGAGGGCTCTGAGTGCCACCTCTGGCACCCGTGCCATAGGTTCGCCACCACTGGACTAAGCTCAGAGAGCACCAAGGACCCCATAATCCTCCTCCTCTCTGCACAATCCACTCCCTTCTAGCACTGATGATGTTACCTAGTTCGGTGAATGAAGACCATAGCACCCCCTCTAGATAAACCTTCTTGCATTTCGTCCCCTAAAACTCCTGGAAGAACCAAGGAACCTCTTGAGATTGACACAGTGGGAGGCAGCACAGAATGCCCTCCTTTGTCTAGAGACTCTATTCTGGCGTCTCAGATTTCCGCAGGCATTCTCCAGACATTAACAAGCACCCAGCTATACCACGACTGTTATTGTAGCTTCGGAAATGGCAGCACTGAGTTGACCTTGGCTGATTTCGGAAGAGAAATAGATAGTTCTGCAGAATCCCAGCATGACAATGAGTCCCACTGGCACACGTGGGGTTACTCTACCAATGTGGCGCTGCTCTTTTCATGCAAACAAAGATCTTGGCAAGAGGCAAAAATATCTCTCTCTGTTGCTCCTTTGCCAACGGAGACAGCAAAACAGTTCGGAAAAAATGTGACCTTTTATCGGAACCACGTCACTGTACTTTTCCTTTGATTCTTTCAAGTCTTTCAAGTAAGCAGGACTCTCAGAAAATTACCATAAATTCAGATCCCTGGCAAGGAAGAGATAAAAGGGAGATTCTGGGTTTCCCGGAGGGGAAAATGCTTCTAAATGGAAGCATTCAATTACATTCCAATTCCACTCCACCTTTTGCTCAAGCCCAGCTTGCTGATAAGACTAAAATACAATAGAAAGATAAAGGAGAAAGGTAAAGGGCAAGACAAGAAGTAACAGATGGAAACTAATCAAGGAGAGAAGCAACCTAGAACTAAGAAGAGAACAGTTGACTGAAATAGATTGAAGAAAGGAAGAAATAAGGGATTATTACCATGTTGGTGCAGCCAGCAAAACAGGCAGATAAGTACGTGATGCCGTCGGTCCCACAGACTGGAGTGAAGGAATCCATTTGACATTTACAGTTGCTATTGCAGGCAGAATAAGGGGCCAAGCTGGAGATGGTTGACCTACAAAAAAAGGAAGGATGGATGGNGAAAGAAAGAAAGAAAGAAAGAAAGAAAGAAAGAAAGAAAGAAAGAAAGAAAGAAAGAAAGAAAGAAAGAAAGAAAGAAAGAATTGTGAAGTTCTGGAACGTCTGAGGATGACTTTGAGCCTGTCACTATCTGTCAATCCAGGCTATCTATCCCACAGGGGTGTTCTAATACCCTTTGATATTGTAAAGAACAGACAAGCCGTGAATCCATCAAGTTGTTAAAGAACAACTTGAACTGGCTCCAAGTTTGGAATAAACCACCTTTTAAAAAAAACATCTTTTCATGACGATTCCTATTCCCATTTTCCTTCTGCTTCTTGCAGATGCCTTCACCGCTTTCTCTGCCAAATCTAGTTATGCCTGCTAAATCCAGCAACAACCCCACCAAAAGAGGCTGGATAGTCACCTATCAAGGATGGTTTGTCGCGTTGGATTTCGGGATCTCTTAAGTCTCTTACAACTTTATGAGGCCATCCCTAAGGTCTTCTGTAAGGGTGGGATGCAAGCCTGCAGGACCACTTATTTTTTTTTTTTTTAAATCCCGTCGTGAGCAACACCTTTCTTTCCCTCACTTACTTGTTTCCATAGGGAACGGTAATGCCAGCCACGGGTCCCGTATCGCAGCCCAGGAAAAGGAAAGAAACGTAGCAAGCCGTGGACACCAGGCTGACCAACATCGCCATCTGAATGGCACCCAGGGCAGAAAGGCTCAGTTTTTTCACTAAGAGGCCTCCCAGGAAGATGCCCAAACATGCACAGGGAATAGCTGTCATGCCTGTAAAAAAAAAAAAACAACAGAAAGTGGCTTGATTTTGGGTTTTCAGGCTGATCCCAACTCAATGCACTTCTTTGGTTCTTAGTGTCAAGAGTGAAAATTTGGCAGCTTACGTGCCTCTCTGTTTTCGTCATGCCCTTAGAATAAGGGTGGGGGAGAAAAACGAAACCTCCCCATTTCTACGGAAGCTTGCTGAAAGTCGGCAGTATGGAAAACTTTCAAGGACATTCTAGCAGGTGTGAAGAAGATAGCAGACGGATCCCATAACAAAGAGAACATGTTTACATGAGCTCCGTGGACCTCTGGGGTGGGGTGGGTTGTCTGGGAAAGTCATTGTTATATTGTCTCCAGAAGTTGTGAATGGTCCAACACTGGAAGTTTTAAAGAAGAGATTGGACAACCATTTGTCTGAAATGGTATAGGGTTTCCTGCCTGAGCAGGGGGTTGGACTAGAAGACCTCCAAGGTCCCTTTCAACTATTCTATTCTATTCTATTCTATTCTATTCTATTCTATTCTATTCTATTCTATTCCATTCCATAATTCCATAATTCCATAATTCCATTCCATTCCATTCCATTCCATTCCATTCTATTCTATTCTATTCTATTCTATTCTATTCTATTCTATTCTATAATTCTATTCCATAATTCTATTCTATTCTATTCTATTCTATAATTCTATTCCATAATTCTATTCTATTCTATTCTATTCTATTCTATTCTATTCTATTCTATTCTATTCTATAATTCTATTCTATTCTATAATTCTATTCTATTCTATTCTCTATTCTATTCTATTCTCTATTCTATTTGCTATTGTCTGATGCCTTGGGATTTTAGAGTTAGTTTTACCTTGCCTTTACCAGGCCATGTTTTCAATAAACAATAAGCCTTTCAGAAATGAAAATAATCCTGGATTTTTTTGGGGGGGATGCTTGAGCTGGAAGTTGACACTTAGGTTCTACCTTTCACCGGAAGAGGAAGAGTTGACCCCTTCTGGCTACTTACCTAGTAACTGGTTGGCCGACGACGTTGTGAGATTGAACTGCTGTTCTAGGTACTTGCCAAGAAAGGCTGCAAAACCTGCCACCACCGCAATCTCCATGCATGCCGCAAGAACAATACAGGTGAACACCGGGTTGGACAGCAAGTGCTTAGTTACTTTTGGGATCACTGGAGGGAGGAAGAGAGAAGAAGGGAGGGACAATTTCACAATAAGGTTTCTATCCTCCGTGCCCTGCTTTAATTTCCTTAACGGTGCATCTCTGGGGTTTTCTCCAGACCCATCTATCAACACATCCCATGTGGACAGGGAGAAAATTCCATGGGATGACTCCAGCTGTGGGGGCAAAATCAGATAAACCAGGGGTGTCAAACTCGCAACGTCACGTAACACGTATCACAACTTTTTTCCCATGGCCGGCAATGGGGTGACCGCGGTTTCAGCATGACGCATCTGGCCTGCGGAATAAACCCTGAGATAAACCATAGCTGGTTCAGCTAAAAGGATCTACCAGATGAAGTTTTGACCAATGAGTTTAAGCCATGGGTTTCTGCTTGTCTATTTCCAATCCACTGAAGGTCATCAGGATAATATCAGGGTAGAAGACAAATGACCAGCTGTCTGCAAGGAATATAAATCCTTCCATTCCCCACCATCTGGTGAGAGCTGAAGAATGAGAAGCGAAACATCTTCAAAGAAAAACAAGAAAGTCCAGTTGCCTCCTGAAAAAGCACCTTTGGGACAACCATGACCTGGATGACTGAGAATCTCCATAGACAGGTAGTGATGTGTTTGTGTATGTGCCTGTATACTCTCCATCCTGGCAAAGTCCTCTTTCCATCCATCCATAGACAGGTCTTTGCTGTCCATCTTTCCATCCCTGCAGCCTTTTTGATATTGGTGCTAATGTCACCACTGTGGGAGTTCCACCTTTGGAAGAGATTGTTGGAGAAGTCTCTCCTTCTTTTAGAGAAATATGTTTTTTCTGCCTACAGTTTGAAAAAAAAAAAGTCATGCCAAGAGCTCAATTAATCCCAGCTCTGGAAAAAGAATATCCCTCTTCTTCTTCTTGTACATTTAAGTTTTGTTTGCGATTTTATCCTTTGTTGCTTTGGTTGTGTTTGGACCATATTAACAGAAAGCCACAAGAGGTATCTATGATCTGTGTATATATATTACACTGCCAGTCTAACTCACCTGGACTATTAAGAGATACACAGGACCATCTAGTGATCGCTGAATGCATTGCATGGGTGCTTAGTTTGATTCTGATTACTGGGCCAATAGCACGAAACTATGGAAAAGCTAAGTTCCATTCTGGTCTCTAGATATGCTCCGGATCTTGTGTTAGAATGGGTCCTGCTCAGTGGTGGGATTCAGCCGGTTCACACCACTTCGGCAGAACCGGTAGCTAATTTTTTGCTGCCGAGGCCCAGAATGGACCTCCACACAGAGAACCGGCTGTTCACATATTTGAATCCCACCACTGGTCCTGCTTCATTTTCTATACCAATGGCAGATAATCCACTGGTCAAATAGGGATCTCTTGGTAGTAGCTGAATGGAATCAACCATCCCCTGCTGGAGACATCTGAGAAGGTGCATGTTGCTTTCACACGTCTTCAGGTGTTACAAAATGCCAGTGAAGTTTTATTTTATATCTCGTGTTTTTGTATATTTATCTCTCGCTTTTTTCTTGAAATGTGATGGGAATGTGCCATATGATAAATAATAGTCAAGTTACAATTCTGCCAGCTTGAAGTTATTATTATTATTATTATTATTATTATTATTATTATTATTATTATTATTAATCATCGCACAGTCCACCAGATGTTCAGACTGGGTGTGGCAATTTTGTCTACCTATCGAGTCCTTACCAAGGACCTGGGATAGGCAGATGTGGATGTTTGACTATCCCAGGTCCTTGGCAAGGACTCGATAGGTAGAAAAAATGCCTATTATTATTATTATGGATTATCGCACAGTCAGCCAGATGTTCAGACTGGATTTGGCATTTTTGTCTACCTATCGAGTCCTTCCCAAGGACCTGGGATAGGCAGATGTGGATGTTTGATGGTATATTACAGATATCGTCGCAGGATGTAAGCAGTTCCTAGTAAAGCCGCCTTTTACAATTGACTAATGGCGAATTTGTCAATGCCAATGGTGTTTATTGTTGTTGTTGTTGTTGTGCTGGCAGAATGCTTAGAATGCAGTATTACAATCAAATTCTGCCTACAGCCTGGAGTCCGATCCTGACGTGGTTCAAGGTTGACTCAGCCTTCCATCCTTCCGAGGTCGGTAAAATGAAGACCCAGATTGTTGGGGGCAACTTGCTGCCTCCGTAAACCGCTTAGAGAGGGCCGTAAAGCACAGTGAAGTAGTATATAATTCTAAGTGCTATTGGTATTGTTATTGTCATTGTTGTTATTTATTTCACTCCAAGATTGTCCCCAGCTTATCTACAAAACTCCAGAAAGCTTCCTCTTGGCTTTGAGGAAGCGAATGCAAAAGCTGAGAAGTTGAGGAGCTTTTACTCCTCAATTAACGAATCAGCCAGAGCAACTTTCTACTTGGGGAGGGATTTTAATTACTCTGGAGAGAACTCATCTTGAGGCAGATGGGATGCTAATGTGAGCAAGAGAAGTGTCACATTCTTTAATATGTGGCAACCAAGCCCTGTGCAAATTCCAAGTGAAGATCATTTAGGCTGAAATTATGTTGGTTGAAGTGCTGCTTGAGTCTTCAACGGGGGTCGCTTGCCTCCTGCAAATTTCTCATTCCACTTCACACCTGCTTTGTTTTCCCACCTTGTCTAACGTGGTTTAGCACTTTTCTTTTTCTTTTTCTTTTTTTTGCACCAGGTGCTCCAGCTAGCAGAGGTTGGAGTGAGAAAGCAGAGCTGAACAAGTGGCCCCTTAAGGAAAACGCCAGATATGCCATCATATTAAGTAACCTCCGTTACTTAAGCATCTGAATTTTTCCGTCTTTTAAATTTGCAGGATTTTTTTGGGGGGGGTCACCATGTATACTGTATGTATACATATGAACTAGACTGTGTTGTTTCTCTATATCATATATGTGTATGTGGGTATATGGATTATTATTTTTTGGTCATGTTTACGCAGTGTATATTTGGAGGTGGTTACCCTTTGAGAGCTGAATGCAATGAAATTTCATTTTAATGTATGCTGATTAGTGTACATTTAAAGGGACAAAGTTTATCTATCTATCTATCTATCTATCTATCTATCTATCTATCTATCTATCTATCTATCTATCTATCTATCTATCTATCTATCTATCTAGAATTAGAATTAGAATTAGAATTAGAATTAGAATTAGAATTAGAATTAGGATAGAATAGAATAGAATAGAATAGAATAGAAGTGGAAGGGACCTTGGAGGTCTTCTAGTCCAGCCCCCTGCTAAGCAGGAGAACCGATACCGTCTCAGACAGGTGAATATCTAGTCTCTTCTTAAAAATCTCCAGTGATGGAGCACCCATGATTTCTGGGAATAAGCTGTTCCACTGGTTGATTGTCATCTATCTATCTATCTATCTATCTATCTATCTATCTATCTATCTATCTATCTATCTATCTATCTATCTATCTATCTATCTATCTATCTATCTATCTATCTATCTATCTATCTATCTATCTATCTATCTATCTATCTATCTATCTATCATCACATGACCCTGAGGATGCTGCAATGGTCATAAGTGTGAAAAACAGTCACTTTTTTCAGCACCACTGTAATTTCGAACAGTCACTAAATGAAGTGTCCTGTATCAAGGACTACCTGCAGTTCTGTGGCTCAGATGAAAAGTCCTCTCTGTGGTTGGTTCAAAAAAAGGAGTCGCCTGTCTCCAGAGCAACCATGCTTTTGCTCACAGTGACTTTTAAAGTGGCACGGTAATGCCCACCCATCACTGGACGAGAGCAAGATACAACAGACTATTTGATCCTAAAAGCAAATGTTCTACTGACAAGGGATCAAAGGTTTCCATGAGAACAAATGGAAAAACTGCTTGCTGTGTCAAGCCAAGGTCACCCAAGAAGGTGAACCGGATCAAGTGTTAATTCAGTTGTCCTTTCAGTGTTCAGGACTAACACCCAAGGCTTTAATTTTTATTTTATTTTTCCCCCTATCAAATGGTTGGCAGAATAACGATTTAAGAGAAAGAAGTTATTCTACCAACCATTTGATTGAAAAAATAAAAACAAAAATTAAAGCCTTGGGTGTTAGTCCTGAGGGAAAGAAGTTAGGGGATATTATATTATTGATTAGATGTCTGAATATGGTTAAGAATAGATTGCTAGAAGTAGAAGTATTATTATAACTAGATGAATAAGATTTGTAATCAGAATATCGTATCTTGGCATGAAAAGGAAAAATAAGAAAATGCTAAGACGTTTGAATAAGGGAAGCTTTTGGTTACCCAAATATAACTTGCTTTGAAATTATAAATGATGGGGATATTTTGAACATGGATGGGAAACAGGAAAAGCGAAAATAGGATACTGACTGAACAAATGGATATTGAGTGCAAATGCAACTAAGATATGTTTTGGTTAGAAAAGATATTTTAAACTGATATTATTGATACTATTAGAAAACTGTTAACGAAGATGCTGATATTCCACTGTATATTTATTAATAACAATTGTATTTGCTTAGTGTGGGAAAATGTCTATTACTGGAAGAAGAGAGGATGTATTGGATGGTGTAATATTGGATTTAGTTTGAAGAAGCTTATATATACCACTGAATTACTAATGGACCCAGTCAACGCGTTGTCTATTAAGTACTTGATTGCAAAAATAGAAAATCAATAAAATATTTATATGAAAAAAGGGAAAGAAGTTAAGCTGTGCAAGGCAATCTAAGGTCTGCATCGGGTAGGGAATCTAGCTAGTCATTAACCTGTTTGGCTCCCGCAGAAGCCACCTGGGCTATGAAGGAAGTGCGTCACCTCTCAACTGCTGGAAGCAAGATGGATCATCGTTGGCTTCCATGGGGTGCGGTGGGAGAATCCCATTGCTTGGTTTTGGCCTTTCATAGTCCTCTTCTGGCAACATGGCTTCCTCTACCTCTGCTATGTGCTCCGGCTGGCGGGTCAGGGATTGTGGGAATCCAAACATCGGGAGAGACGAGAAGAAAAGTAAGGCACCACAAAGCAAGAAGCCGGCCCACCATGCGCCAATCCACCGAGGGTCATCAGGGGTGATATCCAGCTTGCCTGCAAAGAACAAAGAGATGGGGGGTCTTCACTGGGGTAGACAAGGACGTCAGCACCTAAGAGGAGAGCGCCAATGGGATAACAGGACTCAGGAGATGAATGAACAGGACTCAGGACTCAGCCTTTCAATATCACCAGTTAGGATCAGGGATCCATCCCTCTGGTCAGTGTAGGAACCTACCTGTTTGGGGGTTAACAGATGAACCAGGTTCACCAGATGATTGGGGCTTTTCATTTTTAGTAAGAAGATTGCTCTACTCTTAAAGTTTTTTTTCCCCTCTCATCATTCCAGTGGACTTTGCTTTCCTGTAAGATAAGTCTTAAAGTTGCCAAGGTTGGAGACCCCTGCCTTATCTAGTCCAATCCCCTGCTCCAGCAGGAGACCCTCTACCATTTCAGACACATGGTTGTCCAATGTATTCATAAAAACCTCCAGCGATGGAGCACTCCCAACTACTGGAGGCAAGCAGCTCCATTTGTTAATTGTTCTCACTGATAGGAAATTTCTCCTCTTTAATAAACTTCCATCTGTTACTCCTTGTCCTGTCCTCTGGTGCTTGAGAGATAATTACTATTGACATTAGCAGCAAATTGCTATTTTGGGTAATACCTATTTTGTTTTAAATGAATTCCAACATTCCCCAGAACAGGCCAAAATGATAGTTTGTGATCTCTTTGTCAATGACTAATATGGCTCTCTTGTGCCTGCAACCTAATTGTTTTCCAAAAAGTGTGGTCTTTGTGGCTTCCCCATATGCACAAGACACAAAACCTGAGTTAACAGACTACCCTGGCAATCTTTGTGTAACGTTCTGTACTCAAGCAAACAAATCAGGTTGTGGCCTAAGGCAGGGGTCGCCAACCTTGGCAACTTTAAGACTTGTGGACTTCAACTCCCAGAATTCTGGGAGTTGAAGTTCACAAGTCTTAAAGTTGCCAAGGTTGGGGACCTCTGGCCTAAGGTGATGAGCTGGCTCACAACATGTTAAGGTAATGGTAGGTTTCTACACCTACCTTATTTCTCCTAGTCCAGTGTCTTTTGCAAGTCCAGCTAAGATACAGCTGGAAACACTCATGCTCTCATTGGCATTATAATACCAATAATTTGTGTTTATTACTTTTAAAATAGTAACAGAAAAAGAAAAAAAATCCCCAAAGGAACAAAACAGAAAAGCAAAAATATAATAGGTGCTTAAAATTAAAAATAAAATATAGAGTGTATGTAGGGCATATCTCTGATTGCCAAACATAACTTTACACTGGACATGTTCATGATATATCATGTCTCTCTCTCTCCCTCCCTCCCTTCTTCACTCCTGTCCAGATATGTCAGAGGGTGCTCTAGGATCAGGCATAGGTAGCTTCACATGTTAGGTTTCCTATAGAGCAGGGGTCTTCAAACTTGGCCCTTTTATGACTTGCGGACTTCAACTCCCAGAATTCCTCAGCCAGGCACGCATGCCTGGCTGAGGAATTCTGGGAGTTGAAGTCCGCAAGTCATAAAAGGGCCAAGTTTGAAGACCCCTGCTATATAATATCACAAGTATGCCTAACAAATTCCAACACAATGAAACTGGTCATATAGTGCCTTCTAGTGGTCACATAGAGAAAATATTGCAAAATTATTTTTAAAAAAACAAAACCCACATTGGATGCAGGACTTGGGGCTTTATTATGAAGCCCCATAATAACAGTATAAATGTTAATGAGTATAAATGCAAGTGAACAAGAAGATAAAACGTACCATCTATAGCAACAGTACCCACCTTTTTTCTATTTTTATTTCTATTTATATATATATATATATATATATATATAAATACACTTTGCAACAAATATAAATACAATTTAAAATGTTCTTGTACTTTCCTTGGGTACAATAGGGCAGTGGCTTGATGTTCAATTTCTCAACTGAACATACAATTAAATAAAAACTCAAACAAGCTGGATAGCAGGCAGAGCATCTAGTTCAGTGGTTCTCAACCTGTGGGTCGGGACCCCATTTGGGGTCGATTGACCATTTCACGGGGGTCACCAAGCAAGGCTGTCTGCCATTTTTTTCCCCCTTTTCCGGCGGGTGCCTTACCTCCCTTGGGCTGGGCCAGCTGGTGGTCGGCCTGCTCCGTCTCTGCCGCTTGCCAGCTACGCCTCGGCCGGCGCAGGGGGCAGAACCACGCATGCACGGCGCTCCCAGGCAGGGAAAGTCCTCGACTTACGACCGGTTGGGTAGTCCTCGACTTACGACCGGTTTAGTCCTCGACTTACGACCGGTTGGGGTCGCGGCATTAAAAAGGTTGAGAACCACTGATCTAGTTACACCCCAAATCTTTCCAAACACAAAGGTTTCCTTCCTTCTTTCTCTTTTGACGCTTCGTGGCCTGCTGTTAAAAAAACATTTCTTATTCTATGTGTACCCCAGGTGGAAAGGTTACCTACTTGTGTCAATGAAGACAGCATCCACATAGATTTTGGTACAGAAAGATCCCAGGATAAATCCACAGGCCGGTCCAAACACCAGCATTGTAAACAGGATCCCTGCAAAGGAACACAGTGAAGATAAGAAAAGGGACCGTCCCAGATCTGCTCCTGGTGTGAAACTTCATTCTGGAGAGTGTGGAACTCGCAAAATTAGAGGTCTGGAGGCTAAAGCATATAAGGAACGGCTGCTGGAATTGGGTATGTCTAGTTTAATGAAGAGAAGGACGAGGGGGGACATGATAGCAGTCTTCCAATCTCTCAGGGGCTGCCCCAAAGAAGAGGGAGTCAAGCTATTCTCCAAAGCGCCCGAAGGCAGGACAAGAAGCAACGGATGGAAACTAATCAAAGAGAGAAGTAACCTAGAACTAAGGAGAAACTTCCTGACAGTTAGAACAATTAACCAGTGGAACTCCTTGCCTCCAGAAGTTGTGGATGCTCCAACACTGGAAGTCTTTAAGAAGAGACTGGACAGCCATTTGTCTAAAATGGTATAGGGTTTCCTGCCTGAGTAGGGGGGGTTGGACTAGATGACCTCCAAGGTCCCTTCCAACATTATTATTGTTATTGTTTATTGTTATTATTAAGGTCTATGGACATTCTCAATCATCCAGGTCATGGTTGTCCTAAAGGTGCTTTTCCAAAAAAAAAAACCAACAACTGGACTTTCTTGATGTAAAACATTATTTTGTATTTGAGCAAGCTCTTTGTTAGACAGATTTCTCACCCAACGGCCTGTTCTCTGTGACATGCCATTCATTGTCCTCTCTCATCTGCGTTGGTTCTTCTGTTTTGTTTTGGGTTTTTTTGTATTTTTTCATATCTAAACTGTAGGGTCGATAACTTGGCTTTCTGTCATTTTTTGCTCGTGTTGTGTTGCGACCAAGAAAGTCCACTTTGTCTTTTGGAAAAGCACTTTTGGGTCACCAAATTGAAGGGTTTTTTTTTCTGGGATCCCCAATCTTGCAAGGCAGGAAGTAGAATTCTAATAGATGAGAACGTTTACAGCTCAGGGTCGAAATGAAGGGTCCTTGGTGCTCTCTGAGCTTGGCTGTTTTCTTGCAGATGTTTCATTACCCAACTAAACAACATCATCAGTGCTAGACTAGAGAGCAAACCCCACTCCCATCTTGTACTGGTGATGTTACATAGTTGGGTAATGAAATGTCTGCAAAAAACAAACAAAACCCAACCAAGCTCAGAGAGCACCAAGGATCCCACAGTAGAATTCTAACCTGTCCTTCTGATATTGTAAATAATTTTGAGTTGAGTAGTAGCACTTACTCCTTCAAACAGAGCATTTGGTCCAGCTCTTGTTTCAAGTTATTGCAGAGACGAACAACCTAAGAATACCCCATTCCCCCCCCTTCCCCCCTACTCACAGAAATGCTTGAATGCAGCCAAGTTGTAATTTTTAATGTGATGGAAAGAGAACATTCTCAAACACACAGACCACGATCATATGGAGTTATGTTAATTAAATTTAAATTACTGTGAAATTAAATCAAATTTAGTTTTGATCCACCACCCCCCTCCCATTTCTTTCTTCTGCTCTCATCAATATTAATTGTCAGTGGCTCCCCAGCAGATTAGTCAAAATCCTAATTAGAAGGTAGCTGGACAAATTATGCCAAGCATCTCAGCCCCTTGCTTGATAGATGGCGGATGCATCACAAGGCCTGATAATTCCTCCCAGGAGTAAGAATATAACAACAAAAGCTCCGTCCCAATTGTTGTTGTAAACCGAGGATTACCTGCAACAGACACCTTTCAGACCTGGGATTTGGACCTGATCAGGTAAGAGAAGATTAGATTACAAGGTGTCTGGAGAGGCTCCACTTGAGAGAAATTAAGGTGTTAAATAAACCCGGTGCAAAATTGGACTAATCCTTGGATATTCCTATGAAGGAATTTTTGAGGCCTTTTCTTTTTCTCTCCTATCTAAGATTCTACCACTAGAGGATGCTAAAGCAAAAGGAGAGAGAGAAAGAAAAAAGAAAAAGATTGGGGAAAAAAAAGAAAAAGAGGAATATGGGTGGGAACCACAACTCCAACATATATTTTCCCAGGCTCGTTCTTTGCAATTCCAGGTAAAGTGGAAAAACACCAGACCGAAGTTCTGGAAATCCCCTGACATTTATGACTGAGGATACTGGGGGGAGGGGGGAGAAGGACTAGGGGTTGAACTTGAGAAGACAACTTTCTTAAAAGACTGTGAAAATTAGCAACTTGAGAATAGTTGTAGGATTGAAATGAGGGATACTCTGTGCTCCCTAAACTTGGTTGTTTTCTTGCTAGCACTGATGATGTTACCTAGTTCGGGTAACGAAACAACTGTAAGAAAACTATCAACCTCTCTAATCTTATCTTCCAGATTTGGGCTGTTTAAGTGGGGCCTTGTTATATTGTCTGCTGATGAACTGGATCAACTTCCGGATCCTCCAAGTAGAGGCCAAATCCTGCAGCATCCAGAGCATTGCAAGGACTGGACCACAAAATGCACGCAAAGGGGTCAATGGCTTGAAGGGATGGGAAGTATCTGCAAAGTCTATAGGCTGATTGAAATAAGTGTCTGCAGGATCTGTAGGCATATCAAAATGACGAAACCAGGGTTATCATGCAAACTCTGCCCCTTGTGCGCGTGTGTGCAAATCGAGACACAAGTGCAGAAAATGTGGCCCTCACATCATGATCTCACAACGTTCATTTGTCTTCTACACACATCTCCTGCGAACATCCAGAGGTACAGCACTGGTTGTGGGACAGGGATGGTACCATAAACTATATAATCTTGGGTTTTGAAAACTCAAAAGATAGAATGTTTCATTGGCCAGTTCTCCGGTTGATAGATGCTGAGGGGGGAAAAATTACGGAATTGAGGAAATTGAGGAGAGGAAAAAAAATAGGATTCAAAGCCCAGAATTGGTGTGTTTTCTCTGTTTCTGAGTTGGATCTGACTTTTTCAGAGACTGGAATAAACACCAGCCTTTCAGCTTTATAGCTACCAGTTCAAAATGGGGACATCTTATTCTATCGTTGTTGACAATGCTGCCCGTATGTGTCCGCATGTGTCCATGATGATGGAGAGGCCAGGTGGTTTACACGGGAGGTGAACTGGAGTGTGTTTGTTTTGCTCTGCCATATGGAAGAGTTACCGGAGCAGAGGAAATAAACGCCATAAAGAATGGGTAAAACAAGCTCTGGATCAAACAAACCCCAGGAGCTTTTTAACGTTGTGACTCAGAGATCCTGTCCACAATGCGGGCCTGTGTTATAGACTTCAAAACAAACGACTCAAAAAGATCAGTGGCTTCCCGGCTGGACTCTGGAGAAACAAAGAGATCAATAGCCAGACCCCAAGAAATGAAATGGAATCTCAAGGAGGTCCTTTCATCCTCGCTAAAGCTAATTAACTAAGCATCTGGAAGATAGCCGAATGGAAGATATAGGATGAAACAGAGGGAGACCAGGTGCTATTTTAATAAGCAAATATGGATTGGGGTGCAGATGCATCACGATCGAGTCGTCTTGCTTGCTAAGGCTCCAGATTGGATCATTTAACTATTTATAATTTAATTCCTATTGATTGTTGGGTTCAGTTCGGTTCTCAATATGCTGGTGGGCACTTCCAGGAGCCAAATTTCTTTGGGTCTTGAAATTCAATGAAAAGGACATATTTAGCCTTGCCTATTACTAGCTGCGGTCCTTTTCATTGGCAACCACCAAGAAGGTGTTTTCACCAATGTATCAGTGGGATGCTAGGCTAAAATACAGAAAAGAAATTACTTGGAAATAGGAAGATGCCATAAGAATATTTAGGAGTCACAGACTAGAAGGTATATAAGCTATGCAATTTGGGGAGAGAGGAAAACAAAAACCAGAACCCAGTGATTAATTCCTCCAAAACACACCCCAATTTAAATTACTGACCAATATATTGAAATTTTATTCATTATAGCTGGGGAAAAAGTGTAATTTTAAATGGTTGATGTACTCATTAAAATCCTGCCCCCTCTGAGTGATATGCTATCAAAAAGGATTGATAGCATCTCTGCAAAACTATCAACAGACAGAAATCTCGACAGATGGAAAGCTGTGGATTAAAAGAAAAACTGTTTGCAAACTATCCAAGATCTGTGCTCTGATGGGTTTGTTTTGGGAAAAGGAAGACGTTTAAAATTTATTAGACGTTGAAAGATAGATAAAAAGAGACACGTGAAAAGGGTGTGAAACGAAGCACAGGCAATCCTCAACTTATCAATACAATTGAGCCCAAAATTTGTTGCTAAGCAAGATCCAAAATCAGAGTTTCTTTTTTTTCCCACTTCAAGCACAAAGTCCAAAAGCGGTTTCCAAGTAGAAACAAAATTAATTGTATTCTTTTCTTTAACCAAAGCAGTCAATTTAGCCATCTCTGCTAACTCCTTCAACTTTTGTAGTCATTCATTCGTTGTCCTTCCATTTTTGTGCATAAGCTTCCTTTTTTTTCTTTAGCCAATGTTGACTAGGTGATGTCCTCTGCTGATCTACATCGTTTTAACCTTTTCTTCTTTTATGCACATGAAAAAACCCCAACAGTGCACGTTTTAAAATATATTCCAATGTGGGGAAAAAAATAGAAATAGATTGTGTCCATGTAGTCAGGGATATTTTGTGTGCTTAGCAACTAAAGATTTAGGTGGCGTCTATGTGATGCTGGAAGCATGGAATTAAATTTTCTTTTGTTTTCCTTGTTTCGTCCTCTAACAGCTACATGGGTGCACAGGTGTAACCTGATGGAATAACTGTCCCTCTTAAACCTGACTCCTTTTAAAACAAGAACTTGGAATACTGTAATTCTGTCAGGTTTTGTTTTCGTAATCTGATCAGATAGGGCTTGAGATTTTTAAAAAATGAAATCCAATTTGTAGGAAAAGTAAGCTGCCCAATTCATCCATCCTCATATGGATTGATTTGGAAATTTTCATTGTTTGTAGTAATTGCATGCTATTCTGTCTGAACCATACTCTAAAGATCAGCTTAGACAAGTACTTCTGTTATTCCCCCAAAAAGCAGGTGTTCTAAGTGCAAAAACAACCCACAGACTTGATACTCCTGTTTCCTAGAAGCTAAACAAGAACTAATCACAAAACAAGCCACTGACACTTACTCAATGGCTTGTCCAAATCCTGAAATAGCTTCTAATGTCCCTCTTCAGGCAATGGGAACAACCTCCAGATAATCCGTACTTGTCCTACATTTTCATGCTGCTGTAATAGATAATAAAAGGATATGTCTCCCTGTGGAAAGATAGTTGGGAATATAATAAACTGCATTAGCCACAGAGAAGACCAGTGATTTCAGAGGAGACAATCATTGTGGCCTCCAGAAGTTGGATGCAAGTAGAGAACAATTGGTCATAACTGTTTCCATATCATCATGACATCAAAAAAAAAAAAGCTTTCTAGGCATGAGATCCTGCATGAGATCCTGCATGAGGATCTCCTAAATGAAGGTGATAGATTGTTGCTCCTGGACATTCTGTAGCAGAGAAGCTGGGGGTCAACTTGTGACCCACCTACCCAGAGCTGGGCCTTGAACCGACTCTCCAGGTCATGGCCAAGACTTCTTCCACAGTGCAGAATAATTACTGCTATCCACAACATCACAAAGGCTTGATGACTGATGGTTGTTTCAGTTCCTTGGTTATGCAGACAATTCCAAAGGTTGGGTTCATGCTGGAAGACCACCTCAGCAGCCTTTTCAATTTTTCCATCTGAATTAGGAACAGAGAAATCGGGCAATCTGAATTTCTCCAACCATTTGTCAAGGAGAGGACAGCTTTCTGTGGGATAGTATTGAAAAAGTCCCCTGGCAGGAGGAGATCTCGCTTGAGATCTTCACTTGAGACTAAACACAAGCACAAAAAGCCAGGTAGGTTTTGTATTGCTGGAGAGAAGATGGTACAAAGAAGAGTAAATGCAAGAGCCGAGTAAGTACAAGGAGTCCATATTCCAGCCAGGACTCTCTTCCCCTCTGAAGGCAACCTCAAGGGAAATTCTCTTCCACCCACTGGATTAAAAATGAACAAAATAACAGAATTGGAAGGGATCTTGGAGGTCTTTTAGTCCAACACCCTGCTCAAGCAGGAGATTCCACACCATTTCAGACCAATGGCTGTCCAATCTCTTCTTAAAAGCCTCCAATGATAGAGCACTCATAACTTCTGGAGGCAAGTCATCCCATTAATTTAAATTGTTCTCACTGTCAGGAAATTTCTCCTTAGTTCTAGGTTGCTCCTCTCCTTGATTAGTTTCTATTCATTGTTTCTTGTCTTGCCTTCTTGTGCTTTTGAGAATAGGTTGACCCCCTCTTCTTTGTGGCAGTCCTTTAGATACTGGAAGACTGCTATCATGTCCCCCCCTAGTCCTTCTTTTCACTAGACTAGACATACCCAATTCCTGCAACCGTTCTTCATAGGTTTTAGCCTCCAGCTGGCTTTCTCTGCCTAGTAATCACTCATTACCCAGATTTTGAAGTTACTCTCCATGATTAATTTCTGAACGTGTGGTGACCACATAGGCAGCAAGCAATTTCTTCAGTAAACGGTCCCAAATTCTCTAGGTTTGCAAACTAGGCTATTTCTTCTCTTCTCTGGAAATGACAGGAACCAAACATAGATCTATTTACACACACAACAGATGCTCTGTGGGGGAGGTACTTCCACCACCTCCTCTCTCTCATTCTGCGAATTATTAGCCCCTTTTTGGCATCTTTTCTCACTCGTTCACACCTTTTGAAGGCAATGACAGGGGAAGGCAGAGAAAGGCAGCTACTGACTCTGAATTCCTTCCATAAGAATGTATGAAGCGATCGATGTTTGATCATCAAAGGGCTTCGCATGCACAAAGATGGAAAGATTCAACATTGCACATAATGGAGGAATAGTTGGTGAAGTTGATAGAACTCGCCGAGATGGCTAAACTGATTTCTTTGATCAGTGAAAAGACAATATTTACATTTATTGCTCACTGGAAACTCCTCATGGATTTTTTTTGCATGAAGCAGGAAAAAAATGAACTTTATGATTTATGTTTTTGTTGATTAGACAGGATAGATTACAGAACAAGAGAGTTAAGTTGTAAGCATAGAGTAAGAGGTACATTTATAATTGCACTTATGACTGCTGCAAAGATAAGAAATTTTTGTATCTTTTCTTTCTTTTCTTGCACTCCTCTCTGATTTTTTCTTCTAATAAATCCTTAATAAAAATATGTGTGCATTTATGTCTATGTATATAAATATGTTTGATTTTTATGCTAATTCCACTCATTAGAACTGTATAACATTTTCTAAATGATGACTTGCACTGGGCAGTTTCAGAGGTAGCTGGAAGAACTGTTTTGTTACAAATCTTACCAGCAAAGTCAGACGGCAGAGATATTAGAATTTTATAGTCAGAAAAGTGTCATCTATCGGAACCACGACACTTATTCTTTTTGAGACTGTAATTGTATCACGGGACATGATTTATTGATTTTATTCCCTTTCTGCAATTTTAACTGTTATTTTTTTTACTTATTAATTTTGTTTATAGCTGTTGTGGGGGTACAACTGATAACTTGACATGCAACAGGCCATATTCCTAAGGCCAGAACTAAATTGAACTCAAGGAACTTTAACTTTTGTGAACATTCAAATGGATTTGTTAATACAAACATTGTCAGTGTTTAGAATGTGTCGATGATGATGGCTTTTATTCTTTTATTATTATTATTATTATTATTATTATTATTATTATTATTATTATTATTATTATTATTATATTATTATTATTGTTGTTGTTGTTGTTGTTGTTTTATTATTTATTTTATTCTTAAGCTTTCATTCCCATACTGGCTGGGGAATCCTAGGAGTTGAGGTTCATCCATCTTAAAGTTGCCAAGGTTGAGAAAAACTGACTTTATAGAGTCATACAGCTGAAAACGCACAGGCACATTTACAACAAATAAATGAATTAATGATGCAATTTTTAGTGGGCTTCTTGGCTTGTTTCCAAAACTTTGAGTCAGATGGGTACCGGTTTTGAATTTCTCTTGCAGCAATTCAAACAGTGGCAAGCAATCAAGGACGCTCGTTGAAAAAGGAGATGCCGATTTATCTTACTTTGAGATATATCTGCTTCTCCTGCTGTTTATCCAAAGACTGAAAATGGATAACGTGAACAAAGGAAAAACAAGGAATAATGGCAGAGCTGGGGCTCATTTCTGACTGTCTTAAGGACAAACATGAAGAGTCACCCTGCCAGATTCGGAAAGCGCTTGAAGCTGTTAATTAATGAGAGACGATGCTGGCTGATTCCCTTTAATGGTTTGCTCTCCCTTCCTTTTTTTTAAAAATTCCAGCAGGGATCAAAATGACTGCAACTGGATGTTGATACAAGCTTGGAGACAGGCTGAAGATTTGGGAAAATCTGGGCAAAGACCAGATAACAAAGGGGGTGTGGGTGGGAAAGCTCTACAGCCACAAAGTTACCCATGAAAAACTGAAACATTGGGCTGGCCATTAGATGTAGACATGGGAATGAATGCCCTTCGATACCAGAGTTTTTAGCTCTGGTATTTTTGTTTCTGGCTTACATTAGAATCACATTGGAGGGAGGGAGAGAGAGAGGGAGGGAGAAAAGGAGAGAAAAGGAGAGAAAAGAGAGGAAGGACAGAGAAAGAGAGAGGAAGGAGGCAGAAGGAGGACGGGAAAATTATTGTTTAAGTCTATGAATTGGGGTTGGAACCTCGGAGTTAGTTTTGCTTCCACGTATCCATGCAGTATATTTAATAAACAGTAAGATTTTCGGAGACGGAATGAGCCTGGAGTTTTATTTGGATTTTCGAGCTGGATGTTGACACTCTGGCATATGCATCAGAAGTAGATGGAATTTAGGAACTTCAATAGTTGTGGTGGTAGTAATGGTGGTGGTGGTGGTGGTGTGTGTGTGTGTGTGTAAGAGGGAGAGGGGGGGAGGCAGGCAGGCTCTGGGAAAAAATACAGAACATTTTCTATTTCTGCCTCACTGAGTTTACAATTAACTGTTCCCTCCCTGCTTAAACTGTAATTACTGATATTTCCTGCTTGTGTGTATCTTGGAATACTGCCATTGCAATGTAATTGTTTTTGTCTTGGATTTTACATTTTTTGCTGCTTTGTGCAGCAACTGCATTTTTTCCCCCTTTGTGCAGACCACTGAGTGAGTTTGCTGTTCACATCCAGAAAAATATCCCCAGTTTACACTAGCCTGCTTTGTTTTTAATGCTGGAGTTTTCTTAGCAATTTTTCCATTGAACTGTTCTATGGAACTTTTGCGTCCAACAGTGCGGCTAGCCAAATACCCTTGCTGATGTTTGTCCAATCGGACACTTTGCATTTAAAAGTCTTAACTTTTAAATCTCTTAACTAAATGAATCATTAGCTGGCTAATAATTGCCATCATTTTAAACAGGAATTTATTTATATAGTCTCATGCAAGGGAGGAAAGGTACATTTCAGTGTTAACACACTTTAATTGCAGAAATCCCCCGAAGCTGTGTAGTGGAGGCTAAAAAGGCTGCCAAGCTTTGATTTAGTATTGTGGATGAACCAGGCCTGTTCAGGCTAGTTCAACAAGCCATAGTTACAATAAAAAATGGCTTAACCTAGCACAAACTCAATCATTCTTAAAGGCTTTTTTTTATCTTCACACAAATATTTTGCTACTTAAGAGTTCAGCGTAACAATCACAGGCATCCAGGAGAAGGAAGGGCACAATGATAACACACACATCATGCCACAACTTAATCCTTAACCAGACCTCAGGACGCAAGTTTATTAACTGACTCATTTGTGCAACGACATCATGTCATTTTGACACCACTACGCCTAGTAACAGACAGCTATGCCAGCGCTGACTTGTAAACCCTTGGACAAAATAACAACAAAGCACAGTGATATACAGAAGGACTAAGCAGGATGGGACTCCAAAGCATTGTCCATCTGCATAGAAGCCAAAATAGGCAGATTTAAATTCAACACCAGTTTTGGGGTGAACTTAACCACTTCTTATTCCCTTTTATTTAACCTTATCACTAAAGTTCCTGGATAGTGGTCAAATCTTGATTGATTAACAAGTACTCCTCGACTTACGACCACAACTGAGCCAAAAATTTTCTGTTGTTCAGTGAGACATTAGTTAAGTGAGCTTGGCCCCATTTTACGACCTTTCTTGGCACCGTTGTTAAGTGAATCATTGCAGTTGTTGAGTTAGTAACACGCTTGTTAAGTGAATCTGGCATCCCCATTACCCCAGAAGGTCGCCAAAGGAGGGGATCACATGACCCCGGGAACTCTGCAACCGTCATAAGTACATGCCAGTGGCCAAACATCCAAATTTTGATCACGTGACCCTGGAGTTGCTGCAACGGTCGTAAGTGTGAAAAACGGTCATAATTCACCTTTCTCAGTGCTGTTGTAACTTGGAACGGTCACTAAATGAACTGTTGTAAGTTGAGGACAACCTGTATTGTAGTTTTTAAATAGCACAGTATCCCTTCTTTTACAATGACCAACCTTACTTTATAGCTAAATACTAAAAAACAAAACAAAAAAAAAACCCAATATTTTTTCTTACTGAACACTTACAGAAAAACCTGACTTCCAGACGCATAACTGGAGAGAAAAAAAGTAAAAATTGGCACTTGAAAACGACAGCTTTATAGCTGGCTGCTGCTGCTGTTGTTAACGTTACAAAAAGTGTTGTCATTGTTCACATCTGCCAAGCGAGTTTCCAAAGGGATTTTTCCACTGCATCGCGTAATGTTTTCCCCTTCTTTCCATTGTTTGCTATCTTAGGGAGTTGCAAAGTGGGATGAGCCCGTAAACATTGCCAAACAAATAAATAAGATCTGGGGAATTGGGGAAATAGCTAATGACAAAGCTTTCAGGTCTTCTGGCAGCTGTAGCGGAGTTGCCCTGCCTTCCAATTATATGTTTCTCTCTCCTCTTACGACCCTGCTTTAGAATAAAATCTAACAAACTCTAAAAAAAAGAAAGAAAGAAAGAAAGAAAGAAAAAAGGGAAAAGAGAAACCGAATGATTTGGATTGTTGTGGCCACAAATTATATGTAAGGAACCTGAGTTGAATTTTCAAGGGCCACGTTAGAAGAGAAAGCCGTTCCCCCCCCTTGCGCTGTATTCATCTGCGTCCTAATAACTTGATTACAGCCTACCACACCAGGCCCCATATGCCATTATCCATTATTTAGAAAAGATAATTAACCCACAAGTCCGAAGATGCTGCATTGTCGTATAGACAAGAGGCGGAGGCACAATTCCGGGCGGCAGCAGATTCTCTGCAACTTAATTGCTTGGGCAGTGTGCCAGGCGTTGCTCCAGGAAAGCAAAGTTAGACAACCCCGTCTGGAAGAGGCATCTTGCCCGACTGCAGCAAAAGGCAAGGAGGCTTTGCAAAGTTATCTGCTTCTGCAAAAGAGGCTTCCTGTTCTGCCGTTTTATTCTTGGGAGGGATGATCAGTGGAAACGCTCCCATTATACACCTCTCCCATGTAACGCTCCCATGTAACACCTCTCCTGCGCGAGCTGCACTGGCTGCCGGTGGCCTTCCGGGTGCGCTTCAAGGTGTTAGTAACAACTTTTAAAGCGCTCCGTGGCAATGGACCTAGGTATTGGCAAGACCGCCTCCTACCAAACACCTCCCTTCAACCAGTCCGCTCCCACAGAGAGGGCCTCCTTAGGGTGCCGTCGGCCAGACAATGCCGGCTGGCGACCCCCAGGGGGAGAGCCTTCTCTGTGGCAGCTCCTGCCCTCTGGAATGACCTACCCCCCGGCCTACGTACAGTTGCGGACCTGCGCCTTTTTCGCCGAGCCCTGAAGGCCCATCTATTCCGTGCGGCCGGCCTGGCGTAGTTCGATTATGTTTCAGTGGGGTTTTTTGCATGGGTGTGTTTTTAGAACAGGCCTGTTATTTAATTCGATTTTAGAACAGAAACTATTTATTTATTATCGTGGTTTTTAGTATCGCCTGTTCACCGCCCTGAGTCCCGTAAGGGAGATAGGGCGGTATATAAATTTAATAAATAAATAAATAAATAAATAATCTTATTCTGAAATCAGCGGTTCAGTTCAATTCAGAATGGAGCTTGGTACCCTTCTATTGTGAGGCTTAATAACACCTTATACAATCCATTAAATCACTCCAGAGAACTTTGTGCCAATCGTTTAGCATTTACTTCCCAAGGGAAGAGAAGCAAGTACAGCCAAGCCTAATATTTGGCATGCAAGAAACTGCAGGGCAGTGGGATTAAATTGGGAATGTACAATTAGCATAAGCCAACACTTTCAGCAGTTCAAGATTCCTGCAATCAAACACTGAAGTGTTTCGCACCTTTTCTTTCCCTCTCCTCCTTCTATGGCTACAGAAACTCATTAGAGAAAAATGTTTGGCATTGGAGAGAGGTTAAAGCTACTCTCTGGACCGATGCCAAAGGTTACAAATTCAACCCAACTTCCACCATGGATTCGTCGAGGGCTTTTTAAAACAACACAGACCCACAACCGCACTTTCTGTCCCCGGCACTGATTTTGTTTCGAATTCTGCTTTTGAGGCTTAAGATTATCCATCAAATGACTGCATTCCTACTTAGACAAAACGAGGGTTTGCTTAAGTACGGCTTATGCACTTCACTGTGATTTGCTGGATTTGTACAAGAGACTAAGCTTAATAACTCTCCCCGCAATCCTTTAGGGTCACTTGGGAGATCTTTGTCCTAACAACTGAGCATTATGGCTCATAAAACACCAAAGACTGAACACACACAACAGGCTAAGCTGAAGCTAAGCAAATTGCATCATTGAGCAGCTCATGAAAAACCCAGCAAACTCTGAAGTTGGATGGATTGAACGGGTCTAGGACAACTCGCCATGTCCAACTTACTACGGCCACCGCACTGCGGGACAAGAGCCACACTAATATCGAAGAAATGGTGGGTTAGTTTAAGATTAGTTTAAGAGGGATGAACATAGTATGTATTCTTTCTTTTTTCTTTTGTGTTTGGTTTTTTGATAGGAGAAATATAAAAATGTTGGGATGGTTTAAATAAAAGAAATCTTTTCTCTGTTTTGTCTTGTTTTTCTTTAAGATATGAGAAATGTAAAAATGTGATGGCTTGTATGAGAAAAAAGACTTAAATATTTAAGTGTAACTAATTTTGAGAAAATCTTATCCAGTAAGAATG
The DNA here is from genome assembly GCF_001527695.2 of Protobothrops mucrosquamatus. Classification (NCBI taxonomy): domain Eukaryota; kingdom Metazoa; phylum Chordata; class Lepidosauria; order Squamata; family Viperidae; genus Protobothrops; species Protobothrops mucrosquamatus. The sequence continues at coordinate 99,819 of NW_015388258.1, read as the reverse complement.
CTTTGAATATTGTGGGGAAAACAAATTTAAATAAGGATTTTGTAAACAGGATTTATGGCGAGGCAATTAAGATGATCAGTGAAAAGAAGCTTTATATTGATGAGGTTATTATTTGCAGAAACATGAGAAAAATATCCATATTTAATTGTCATTTATTTAAATAAGAACTGTATTAATTTAAGGTTGGCAAAAGAGAATATTATTGGAAGAAGAGGAAATCAAGTAGAGCTATTATATGGACTATAGAATTATAGAAATTAATTGTTATTGATTGTTTTTAAACACTAACCCAGACAACACACTTGTTTACCAAATATTAAGGTGTATGTTAAAAATCAATTAAACATATTTAAAGGCAAATGGCGGAATAGAATCATTGAAGAAAGAATGCCAAAAAAGGGACAAAATGAAATGCGAAGGACAAAAATAATTTAAAAATAATTTTAAGCAATGAAATTGAATTGTGGCAAGTTGGGCCCGATAAGTTGGCTGCAGCAAGTTGTCCCGTTCAGGACTGAATCTGATTTAAACTGAACAAGGTGGACTCACTGAATAGGAGTGGTCCAATGAGAAGAGGGAACAGATTCCCCCTTTATCAATCCAGCAAGATGTTGAAACCAAATTTCTCCTAAATTTAGACGAGTTCTAAATCTGGAAAGATCACAATGGATGACCATTCTGCTCTATCCTGAACCAGTCCAGACCACATCTGAAATACTGAGTCCAGTAGAGATAGTTCCCAACTTACAACAGTTCATTTAGTGACCGTTCGAAGTTACAACGACGCTGAAAAGAAGAAGAGCTCAGAGACATACTTGCTTGATTCACATGAGCGTAAGGAGGAGGCGCAGCACAATCATACTTGCAAGATTCTGTTATTACAGACATTCTCAGTAAAATTAATTTTAGCCTTCCTGAGGATTTGACTTCCTGGTCTGGTCTACCTGGTAGAGTGACATCAGATTTCCAGGCCTTCCAGATTGACTTTATATGCAATTAGTAATGTCTGACTAATATGATTCTGTTTCTCTAAGTACGCCTAGATTTTGCTTCCCTGTTTGCAGAATATAGGTACAGGACGTTGTACTCTGGCCACACTGATTTCATAACTATTTAATTTTATTGTGGCTTTGTTGCCTGCTAGCAGAATTTGCTTTCTTCCTTTTTGAGTTGCTTAATTACTGTAATAATCTTTATTGATTGACTGAAGCAATAACAGAGGCACCAAAGCCAGAAATCAAGAAAGAAAACCAAATTTCTACAGAGGAACAGAGGTTTCTGAAAACGCAAACTGATAAGAGCTGTTAAGTAAAGAGATTGTGGCATACTGGTTAAAGACACTAGCCTATACGTGCACATGCATACGTGCTCAGGGAGCTATATATAGCCCTTCTCTCTCCTATTTGTCCAGCTGAAGTAACCACAGAGAAGGCTTCTGTGCAATAATCCATAGCAGGACGGTTTGGTATTGATACCAAAATAAACTAACCACTATCTCAGTTCGTTACACGAAAGTGATTGTAAAGTTTCAATTTCTAAGGGCCACAGAAATAGATCTAAAACGTTTAGCTCTACCTACTTAGATGTGGAAAATAGATAATAGAACATAAAATAATGGGGTTGGATGGGACCTTGTAAGTCTACTAGTTCAACCCCTGCTCAAGCGGGAGACCCTATGCCAGGGGTAGTCAACCTTGGCTCTTTTATGACTCGTGGACTTCAACTCCCAGAATTCCTGAGCCAGCTAAGCTGGCTCAGGAATTCTGGGAATTGAAGTCCACGGGTCATAAAAGAGCCAAGGTTGACTACCCCTGCCCTATGCCATTCCAGGAGCATCTTAGTGGCTACGATCAAGCAGCAGACTTAATGTGACATATAAACACAGCACAGAAGTGACTGCTGCAATCTTTAAGAAATTATGAATGGTCCAAAACACTAACACAGGGATGAGGAAAGCAACAGCGAACGTTTAAGCGAATGCTCTTTTAATTTAGACTATCATTCAGATGGCAAATATCCTGAAAATGAAAAAAATGTTCGGAGTTCACAGTACTCCAATGTTTTTTCAGGTCTTCCCAGAGAAGTTGGTAACTGAACTGGGAACCTTTTAAGGACAAGGAAAGAAATCCATCAGGGAAACTCCTCAAGGGTTCAAGACAGTCGGGGCCCCATGGATGAAAAAGCCATCTGAGGTTCTGAGACAATTCATTGCTGAAAAGATGAAAGTCCCCTGGAGGGTTTTAGAGTCTCCCTGGAGTCAAGGTGGGCCAAGAGAAAATGCTGGACATACATCCAGCAATAAAAGTGTCCACCACCACCACCATCCTGGAATGAGAAATCCTTCCACCTTCAAGGCATTTGTAATTCTTAGATTTAAATAATAATAAAGTTGGAAGGGACCTTGGAGGTCATCGAGTCCAACCCCCTGCCCAGGCAGGAACCCTACACCATTTCAGACAAACGGCTGTCCAGTCTCTTCTTAAAAACTTCCAGTGTTGGAGCATTCACCACTTCTGGAGGCAGGTGGTTCCATTGGTTAATTGTTCTGACTGTCAGGAAGTTTCTCCTTAGTTCTAGGTTGCTTCTCTCCTTGATGAGTTTCCATCCGTTGCTTCTCGTCCTGCCTTCAGGCGCCTTGGAAAATAGCTTCACTCCCTCTTCTTTGGGGCAGCCCCTGAGATATTGGAACACTGCTATCATGTCCCCCCTCATCCTTCTCTTCGTTAAACTAGACATTTCTTGTGTATCTCTTTCCAGCCGGAGGGAAAGCAAAGAGAGGCAATTTACAAGACCGCCTGCCACAGTGTAATTCATCCAGGGTCCCAGGGTGCTCTTCAATTTGCAATTTACTGCTGAAGGCCTGGGGAGGGGAGGAGCGTGAGGGTGTGAAACTCCTTTGAAAAAAATCCAAACCTGCACGCTGACTTCTCTGACTCAGCCAGCACAATCTTTGCCCTGCTGGGATTTCACCTTTCTGAGGCCAGAGAAGAATGTTTCATGCTTCTATTTATAATGGCCACCGATCTGCATTTTGACTGGCGAGGAACAGCTGCCTTGTCCCCTGTATCTTGGCAGAGGAAGTCTTGTAGTTCCTGAAAAAGCCACGCTGAGTTCCTTCAGGCTCAGAGATTTCTCTCTCTCTCTCTCTCTATCTATCTAGTCATCTTGACTCAATTGTTCCAGAGGAAACTGGACATCCTTGATCGTCGCTAAGCGTGCCCATGACGAGGCTCAGTCTCCAATCTGGCACCAGCGCATTTGAGTTCCAGGAACACATATGGCTCCTAAAAATTCTTGGACACAATCCTGGAGCTCCATCCAAAGTGGCTGCCCAAAAATGTAATTGTTAATATGACAGAAGGGGGGAAATTATGAAATGCAAGGGGAGGAACCAGATGAACTGCAATCCATACGTTGGTTTGTTGGATTCGTATGTCTTCTCTCTTCCAAGAGTTCTAAACTCTCGTCTAGGACTTTATGCCCCAGTTTTATCTCCCAGACAATGACTCTACAACAATGAGCAACTGGCCCAACATACCCGTGCATTTTCATGGATTCGGGTCGTCCTTGTACCTGGTTCTCCCTGGATGTGATCCATGAGCCACCATGAATGATCAACCATCTATCTTCTACCTTTTAAATGTTCCTTTGTGGCTTTCCCTACCCTGGTGATCATCTCTACATGTCCACACCAAACAGTGCATCCGGGTGATCCCGGATCTCCCTTCCTTCCGCCGCACCCTTAAGACATGGCTATTTCAACTAGCAGGACTGGCCTAAGGGGTAATTTTTAGCGGGGTTTTAAATATAATTTTAAAATAACAAAGGCCAATCTAATATTTCTTTTTAATTATGTTTTAATGATAGTATTTTGGTATTTTTTGTATTTGTTTTTATCAGGCTGTTAGCTGCCCTGAGTCCGCAAGGAGAAGGGCGGGGTAAAAATCCAATAAATAAATAAAATAAATAAATAAATAAATAAATAAATTTAAGACCAAATAAGTGAAACATTAGAAACAGGAGTATACAAGGTTTGGCTACTTGTGATGCAAATAGAGGCAGAGCTATAAGCATAACACCACAGCTACCATCTTGACCTTTTTCTTCACCACATCCTGCAGATAAGCCTAGCCCCAATCATTCTTGTCCATCCCATTTCATACTTCCTGCCTGGCATCTGCATTCATTTGTTTGAATTTGCTGATTTGTTCAGCCAATGGAGTAAAAGCAGCTTGGAAAAGAAAGAAGATTCCCTCCAGATCAACCAGGGTTTGACAACCGAATATTTTGATACCATGCATACATCCTAGAACATTCCCTTTTCTCCTAGAAAGATTTTCTGGGAGTTCAACCGAGCTAACTATATTTAATTAAGTCAGCTTAAGATAAAAAAAGGTAAAGGTTTCCCTGTCCATTGTGTCCGACATCTCTGTTTCTTGGCTAAGGGAGCAAGCATTGTCCGAAGATATTTTCCGTGGTCCTGTGGCTATACACCAAAGGTGCATGGAACACTATTACCTTCCCACCGAAGTGGTACCTATTAATCTACTTGCATTGCATGCTTTCAAACTCATAGGTGGGAAGGATCTGGGGCAAGGAACAGGAGCTCGCCCCATCATCTGGAGCTCGGGTCTCAAACCTGGCCTGCCAGCTCTCCAGTAGACAAGCTCAGCATCTTTAACCACTGAACCATTGCGCCCCTTAATTGGCACCAAGTCAATGCACCGTATTTGCAAGGATGCTGCCTCCCTCTCTCCCTGCCCCCTCAAGGGTTGGGGGAAAGAGTAAAAGGTATCAAGGCACAAATGGCCCCCTCCCACTGACCATCAGGGAGGACAATGTATTCCACTGTCTAACTGGAAGAAACATGTAGGATGTTGGCACAGACTCTCAGGAAGCAAGGCCTGTCACTAAAGGTCACAGCATGGAATAGTTTTGTTAAGAATTCCAATCTGCCACACACATTCTCTTCGCAATGGTGGCGAATATCTGTAGCCAGGGTGTAGGATGAGGGTGAAGGTTTAAAGTTTAAACTCCACTGAAGATGTTATCTATAGCCTGGTAACGAAACGTTCGGAAACCAATCCACATGCGCGGGGAAGCTTCGACATTCTCTTCTAGATATTTCATTCCCATTTCTGGTTTTTTTTCTTCCTTCCTTTCTCCCAACTCCTCCAATAACCTGCCAGCATTCCTTGGTCACTTAGCAACTTTGCATCTCATTGGCTTATTTTGAGAGGTGACTATCTCAGAATTTAGCAGTAGGGATTCCGCGGGACCCTCAGCCTCCACCTTGACGGTGTCCTCAGGATCCTCAGATTAAAGAAAAGGTTAATGAAGAGAAGAAAAATGGCTCAAACCTGACCCACTCAGCTTTCGGAGATCTCACATGAGGAATTTGAAACGATACAAAATTTGGGGCAAGAATGCAGATACTTTGCAAGATTTGGATAACTGCTGTCATCACGTCAGGTCTTGGGGCAAAGATCGCCGAGTAATCTTTAGCAATCCCTCAAAATTTCAGCCATTATCTTTATTTTAATGTTTGGATACTTGCCACTCAGCATTAAAGCTGGGTTCACAGAATTCTGCATTGATCTAGCATTACTATTTCCAGGTGAGGCTATCTAGATGGAGACCATGCCAAAGGAACTGAAAAGAACAGAAGGGCAGACTTGCTCCAGTCCCACTTTAAGGGTGGAGACAGAGGAGGGGGGGCGGAAACCTAGCTTGAAGAACATGTTCCCAATGTGGAACAGTTGTTATGTTCTTGGAATTAATGTGTGTGATGTTGTTGAACATCCAATGGGGATTGATTACTGTTGCTGCTCAAAGGAATGTAAACATTCCAACGGAGGTTCAACTTGACATTTCAAAATGCAGCTTTCATCAAATCCTCCCTCATAAGCTTCTCTTGAATCCAGCAAGGTTTTAGAAGGGTTAAATGCTCAAAAGAAGCCAATCAAAGTTTCAGTCACTACAGCGGTTTTTCTTGTATCTTTCTCCGATGGAGCTACCTATAATGTTGCTCAGCTTAACCTCAGGAAAACAGACGCTCATGAGCAGTGATAGTACCATTTTATACCGCACTAGTGAGACTAACCTGGAATACTGCATACAATTCTGCTCAACAGGATGCAAAAAAAAAAAAAAAGTGCTGAGACCCTAGAAAATATGTAGAGAAATGATAAAAGGGTCTGGACGCAAATCATATGACGAATGGTTGAGGGAACTATGTGTGTCTAGCCTACAGAAGGAAAGGATTAGGGGAGAAATGATAACTGTCTTCCAGTACTTGAAGGGCTGTCACAGAAATGAGAGGATTGACTTATTTTTCCAAAGCACCAGAGGGCAGGACAAGAAGTAAGAGGTGGAAGCTTGTTAAGGAGAGATCCAACCTAGAAGTAGGGAGAAATTAGCTGGCAGTGAGAGCAATTAATTGATGGAATAGCTTGCCTTCCAGAGTTAATAATAATAATAATAATAATAATAATAATAAAGTTGGAAGGGACCTTGGAGGTCATCTAGTTCAACCCCCTGCTCAGGCAGGAAACCCTATACCATTTCGGACAAATGGCTGTCCAGTCTCTTCTTAAAAACCTCCAGTGTTGGAGCATTCACCGCTTCTGGAGGCAGGTTGTTCCACTGGTTAATTGTTCTCACTGTTAGGAAGTTTCTCCTTAGTTCTAGATTGCTTCTCTCTTTGGTTAGTTTCCATCCGTTGCTTCTTGTCCTGCCTTCAGGCGGTTTGGAGAATAGCTTGACTCCCTCTTCTTTGGGGCAACCCCTGAGATATTGGAACACTGCTATCATGTCCCCCCTGGTCCTTCTCTTCATTAAACTAGACAGACCCAATTCCAGCAACCTTTCCTTATATGTTTTAGCCTCCAGTCCCCTAATCATCTTTGTTGCTCTTCTCTGTACTCTGTACTCTTCTCTGTACTCTTTGTGGGTTTTCATGAAGAAACTGGACAACCCTTTGGCTGGGGTGGTATAAGGCTCCTGCCTTGAGAAGGGGGGGTGGTCTAGAAGACCTTTGAGGTCCCTTCTAGCCCTGTGATTCTATGTCCTGTGCCTTCAACCAAGGGTGTCCTCTAAGTCAAGGAAGGGAGACTGCATTGCTGGTTAACTGCAGTGTTGGAAGGTGCATTGCAAAAAGATGAGAGGGAGGGAGAATCCAGAGAAAACGAGTGGACAATGTCTGAACAAAATCAAAACCAAACACACATCTCATTAAATGAATTAAACATCATCCGTTCTTTCTCTATTTCCCCTTCTGTCATCCTGGGCAGAGAAAAAAAAAAAACAGAACCTAAGCTGGCCACAACTTTTGCAAAGCTCTAAGAGCTGCATCAGCTTTTGGGAAGAGGCCAACTTTTGGGGTTTTTTTTTTTTTTTTTAAATTTAATGCCAGTCAAATCTTTTGGAGCAAAGAGTGAATCGAACAGACATTCCCACTTCTGCAAGCCTCATCTTTCACTCTTGCCTGCGTGTTGTTCAATTACACAAGACCTGCCTGATGAATGAGGGGGAAAAAAAATCAATAGCCCACAATGGCTTTTGCTCCTCCAGTAACCGCATGGAGACTGTGCTGCCAAACTGGAGTCTTGGTATTGATTAAAAGGAAGAAAGTCTTGTATGAAAATCACAGGTGTAATGCTAAGCTGAGGAATGCATTGATTTTAAAATAAAATCACCTGCTTTACCCTAGCCAGACCTTGTAAGGAGGTTAGATCCCTAAAGGGTTTTTTTTTTGTTTAAAGAATAGAACAGAACAGAATATTCTTTATTGGCCAAGCGTGATTAGACACACAAGGAATTTTCTCTGGCGCAGAATCTCTCAGGGTACATACAAACAACAAAGTGATATAATCCTAAAATACCAATAGGAAATAAGACATAAGACAGTACTGTGGGAATTAGGTGTTCAGCAGAGTGATGGCATGGAGGGAAAACTGCCCCTGTGTCTAATTGTTTGGGCATGCAGATTCATCTAGGAATCAAAAAAAAGAGAAAGAGGAAGGAAGGAAGGAAGGAAGGAAGGAAGGAAGGAAGGAAGGAAGAAAGAAAGAAAGAAAGAAAGAAAGAAAGAAAGAAAGAAAGAAAGAAAGAAAGAAAGAAAGAAAGAAAGAAAGAAAGAAAGGAAATGATTGATATGATATGATATATGATATGATATCCCATTAGAATAGAATAGAGTTGGAAGGGACCTTGGAGGTCTTCTAGTCCAGCCCCTTGCTCAAGCAGGAAAACCTATACCTCTAAACCTATTTGATATGATATGATACCAGTATGATAGGATAAAACAACTCAAGCAAATTTATGCAAATAAGTACAAAAAACCCAATTTGCAGATAAGATATATCCATAGCCCATTGCTGGAAGCCAAATGTTGACTAACTCCCAGAACGTCAATACATCCTGAGAAATGTACACAAAAGTGTGTAATCTTTTGGTGGCCAGGGGCCACAACTCTTATAGGGGCAAGGAAACAACGGGTGGAGCAATGATGTAACATGGGCAGAGTCACACAGTTGACAGGTTGATCGAGAGGCTGGGCCTTTTTTTTTTTTGTTTTAAAAGGACAGTATGTTAGGTCTGTTTTACAAAGACAGGGCCCCACCATATTCCCGACAGATTATGTATTACTCAACTTTAACCCTACTCACCCATCCGTGGAAACCATCATTACTGACCACAGACGTAGCCTATAAAGCTCTTTCAAGTTTTCCATTTGTTATCTCTGATACTCAGATGGATTAAATTACAAGGGCTGCATATAATTAGCTGGCCACTAATAAGATCCAAGTGCAGGATAATTGCAACATCGACTAATTACAGATAACATTTGCTTAGCTCAAACCAGGCCTTGTTTGAATTTCATTTCCTAAGTTAAATAACTTAAAAAAATACTAATCACATCTGTCCATGCTGGATTTATCACGGCCCTGGGAAAGTTATTACATCAAAATCATTAGGAGCCATCAGAGAAGAAATCAGGATGGAGATGAAACCCAACAATGAACGAAACTCAGCTCTCAAATACCCTCAGAAATATGACTTGAGAAAGATTGAGAGTAATCTCTGAAAGCAAGATCAAAATAGAAGAATTGAAGAGTAGTCCCTATTCAATTAGACCAGGGGTCCTCAAACTTGGCCACTTTAAGACTTGTGGACTTCAACTTCCAGAATTCCCCAGCCAGCATAGAGTAGAGTAGAGTAGAGTAGAGTAGAGTAGAGTAGAGTAGAGTAGGGTAGGGTAGGGTAGGGTAGGGTAGGGTAGGGTAGGGTAGGGTAGAGTAGGGTAGAGTAGAGTAGAGTAGAGTAGAATAGAATAGAATAGAATAGAATAGAATAGAATAGAATAGAATAGAATAGAATAGAGCTGGAAGGGACCTTGGAGGTCTTCTAGTCCAGCCCCCTGCTCAGGCAGGAGAAACTATACCATCTCAGACAGGTGAATGCCTTTACTCTGTAGCCCAAACTGTTTTGTAATCCAAGTTTCCTCCTCTATTTCTGTTGAAGATCCTTCTCATCTATCTTTGGCTATGATACAGGAGGGAATAATATTCCCTGAAAATGCCGTGCTTATCAGCCAGGTATCTGTACTCCATCTTTGGAGAACCGTAGCCTCAGATCATGGGCTCCATCCCTAACCACCTGTTTAGAGACAGACAACATGGGAGTCTAAATAAAAAGAAACCGCTTGCAGACCTAAGCACCAGGAGTTAAGAAGCCTCTAGAAGCTGGCCAAACTGTTGCAAGGGGGCTGTGGACTTTAAAACATACGATCTTACCAGGCCCACGAATCTCCCAGGTGGAAGGGGAGGAAGGCAGAGGAGAAAGAGAGGGAGAAAATTCATAATCAGCTCATTGTTCTGGAACAAAGGAGAATGCGCCGGTTGCTTGCTACAACAACAAGCTCTTTATGACCAAGGCACAACCTTTTGAGAAAGGCGCCTTCAGCCTGGGCCATAAAAATATACGTTAGCCAGGCTTCTCAGAACAACTTGCATCCGAAATGTTCCAAGGGAAATAACCTTTCCTTGAATACAATAAGCACCACACACACACACACAAAAAAGGGAGCAGGCTAAGGCTAAACCGTTTCTTGATTACCCATCCTGAAAAGTAGATAAGAGTCGCTTCCCAGTTTTAGTCCCTGCAGTTCTTCTGCAAATCTGCCTGCAAAATCACTTTGTTGGGTAACATCATTGCAAGTTGTATGACTTCAGTTCTCACCCGGTTGAATTCTATCAGACCACAGAATAACAGAGTTGGAAGGGACCGTTGGAGGTCTTCTAGTTCAGGGGTCCCCAACCTTGGCAACTTTAAGTCTTGTGGACTTCAACTCCCAGAATTCCCCAGGTCATGGCTCTCCATAGACAACACTCCCAAAAGTTACCAGGAGAGAAATGTAAAACGGCAATAGGATCATATTACCATATGTGGTGGGAATGCCCAAAGACTCGTGAGTACTGGAACAGGACACGAAACTGGCTGAGGGATATACTAACACTGGACTTAGAGTTAAAACCTGAACTCTTCTTGCTGGGAATAACGACAGAAAAATATGATAAGGGAACAATCTACCTGTTGCTACATATCTTGACAGCAGCCAGGCTTGCCTTTGCGCAAAAATGGAAAGAGTAAGGAAATTCCCACAGAGGAAGAGTTAATACACAAAATATTAGCATGTGCAGAAATGGACAGGCTCACAATGATACTAAAAGATAAATGTGGATCAATTTTTTTTGAAACCTGGGATAAATTTTACCGCTGGAGGAATTTGAAAAGGACGGCTGGGATTAAAGACGAATGTTAAGATAGAAATGTATGTTACTTTAGAATAGATAATGTATATAAAATTTAATGTATATGTAGAGATAATGAATTGATTGTAAAATATGGTATAATCTGATAAGAATGTATATACTGGAATGTCACGTCAAATCCAATGGTTTTTTTAATTGTTTTATAAATAAAAAGTTTAAAATTAAAAAAAAAAAAAAAAAAGTTACCAGGAGAAACCACAACAACATCACACATGCCACGATACCCTCAATTCAATGTGATAAATGATAGAATTAGATGATTTGCATCATCTGAGCAATGACGTTGTGATAGGTGTGACAACATCTGCCCCCTTTGCCCCACCCCCCGGATATCCAGGAGCATGCTCAAAACACGGTCCACCTCCCTCCATTGCTCAAGCGACATAACAAGACCTGTGGCAACATAATACGTCTTTGAGAGATTGGTCTGAATGTAATACAGGTAGCCCTCAACTTACAACAGTTTGTTTAGTGACTGTTCGAACTGAAAAAAAAGTGACTTATGACTATTTTTCATACTTATGACCCTTGCACATCTTCATGGTCACCTGATCAAAATTCAGATGCTTGGCGACTGACTCATATTTATGACGGTTGTAGTGTCTCGGGGTCCTGTGATCTCCTTTTGTGACCTTCTGACAAGCAAACTCAATAGGGAAGCCAGATTCATTTAACAACCATGTTACTAACAATGGCCATTGTTTGCTTAATCACCCTGACAAGAAAGGTCATAAAATGGGATAAAACTCACTTAACAATTATCTTCCTGGGCTCCAAGATCACTGCAGATGGGGACTGCAGCAAAGAAATTAAAAGACGCTTGCTCCTGGGGAGGAAAGCTATGGCAAATCTAGACAGCATACTAAAAAGCAGAGACATCACCCTGCCAACAAAAGTGCGTATAGTCAAGGCCATGGTTTTCCCAGTTGCAATGTATGGGATGTGAAAGTTGGACCATAAGAAAGGCTGAGCGCCAAAGAATGGAGGCCTTTGAACTCTGGTGCTGGAGAAGACTCCTGCGAGTCCCCTGGACTGCAAGGTGATCAAACCGGTCAGTCCTAGAGGAGATCAACCCCGACTGCTCTTTAGAAGGCCAGATCCTGAAGTTGAAACTCAAGTACTTTGGCCACCTAATGAGAAGGAAGGACTCCCTGGAGAAGAGCCTGATGCTGGGAAAGATGGAGGGCAATAGAAGAAGGGGACGACAGAGAATGAGGTGGCTGGAGGGAGTCACTGAAGCAGGAGGCATGAGATGAAATGGACTCCAGAAGATGGCAGAGGACAGGAAGGCCTGCAGGAATATTGTCCATGGGGTCACGATGGGACGGACACGACTTCACAACTAACAACAACAACAATTATCTCACTTAGCAACAGAAATTCCTGGCTCAGTTTCGGTCGTTAAGTCAAGGACTGCCTGGAATGTCCCCATAGGGAAAATACAACCTGCTCTGGTAACAAATCACCCCAGCAAAATATACAAATTTATTCAGGTTGCAGAAGTTTCCAACAGCAATCTTTAGTTTAAGGGGACTTTCCCCAATTGGTGCATCAAGCAAAAAAAAAAAAAAAAAAAAAAGCTCAGTGTTCTTGCAAAACAGGAGGCTGATCCATGGTTTGTGTAAATGGTTTGATCCTCTGCTTGCTGCCCACCTTGCTTACTCAGTTTACTCTGCGGAAAAGCTCTTAGCTAAAGGAAGTAGAGTAACTGCGGCAGCAGACCGCAGGCTCAGAGTCGCGATGATGCAGTGCGCTTCTCTTTTTAATTTGATAAAAAGCATCCCTAACCATTTCCCGTTCAACGTGGAAAGGAGGTTTCCAATTAATTGATTAGCTGTCGCTTCATTTTTCCGACTTAAACCAGAGCTAGAAGAAGGTGGTGGTCTATCCCAGTGTGATGGAAGGAGCACCTGAAGGAGTAAAGGGAGAGGACTTGGCCAAGACAGCTTTCCCAGAAAGAGACCCGTATGAACAGACTTTGCAGTTCTGAGCTGGATGGGGAAGTGGGGAAGAATTCTGGGTAGCCATACTCTAGACCAGGGGTAGGCAACCTGGGCTCTTTTATGACTCGTGGACTTCAACTCCCAGAATTCCTGAGCCAGCCATGCTGAGGGAAAAGGGAGAGGTTTCCAAGCTGAGCCATGCTGGCTCAGGAATTCTGGGAGTTGAAGTCCACGAGTCATAAAAGAGCCAAGATTGCCTACCCCTGCTCTAGACTCTCTCAGGATATACTGTATCTAGTAGCTCTGAAAATTATAGCTTTAGTTTGGCAAGATTCTGTCTGCTAGAGGCAAGCAAATAAAATAATTCAACTGGAGTTTATTGCCTCGTCGCTGGGATTGGACCTGACACCAGCCAACAATTAGAAATTGACCTTAGAAATTTACATCCCAAAGTAAGATTTTTCCACCTGGTTTCTGAAAGGCTCAAATACTCAATGCCTCTTACTTCTTTTTCTGTTTAACTGTATGAAAATGTGAGCACTGAGAATAAGGCTTCCTGTTGTTCAAGATGCTGTTCAAAGTGCCTGCCTTCTCCCAGGGCAAGTTCAGGTATTCTCCTAAACCAGGCTTTGTTTAATCTTGGTTTACGGAAGGCACCATCCAGTTAACCAAGATAAAACCAGTCCAAAAGCACCTTATGGTTTTTGCATGATTTGGAAGTCAAAGCATGTTCCTTAGCAGATGTGGGAAATGATGTACAAACTTGGGAACAATGGATAGGTTATTACTAGAAATTATTTTTTAAAAGGATGTGGTCAAGCACTTCCCATAAAAAAATATTATGCCTTTTTGCAATAAAAAGTCCTCTAGGTTGAGTTTGACTGCGGCTGATCTCGTGAACAAATCCACATAATTTACTTGGCAGGAATATGGAAGTTACACACACACACACACACACACACACACACACACACAGAGAGAGAGAGAGAGAGAGAGAGAGAGAGAGAGATCGAGAGATCGATCTTTGGCATCTAGTCTACCAGCTCAATATTTTATATCTGCTATCACAGTGCTGTCAATGAGGTACAACATAAAATGTTTTATATGAAAGGAACAAGCAGTCTATAAAAAGCTTTTGATCAAGTTAAATCAGCAAGGCATAGCCTAGGACAGTAATCAACAAGTTTTGCAAGTTATCAAACAATGAAAACAGATCTTTGCTTCAGTCCAAATAAGAGGGAGCTTTTTCAAAACATCTCAGACACACACAATCCATGTGAATATAAAAGAGGGTGGAGGAGAAGCACAGACAGATTCTGTTACTATAACCAATCATTACAGTCGTTTTTAGCCTTCCATGGAGTGTCTTTCTTGGTCTGGCCTGCCTCTTAGGGTTGATAGATGGGAAATGCTCCAGAGGTTATGCCTCACAGGTTCTTTCATTATATTCCTAGTTAAAAACTGGAGCCTGGGAGCATTTATCTGGAAATAAAGATGATGCTGAAAGCAGGCAGTTTGCTTTGCTGCCTGTGGGCAGAATGTTGCCTGCTCTCTAACTTAAAGCCTTCATAAACAATTCCTTGTGTGTCCAATTATACTTGGCCAATAAAGAGTTCTATTCTATTCTATTCTGTTCTGTTCTGTTCTGTTCCATTCCATTCTCACTCCCAATCCATTCCCATTCCCTTCCCTTCCCTTCCCACTCCCATTCTATTCCCATTCTCATTCCCATTTCCTTCCCTTCCCTTCCTTTCCCACTCCTATTCTATTCCCATTCCCTTCCTATTCCATTCCCTTCCATTCCCACTCCCATTCTATTCCCATTCCCTTCCTATTCCCTTCCCTTCCCTTCTATTCCCACTCCCATTCTATTCCCATTCCCTTCCTATTCCATTCCCTTCCATTCCCACTCCCATTCTATTCCCATTCCCTTCCTATTCCCTTCCCTTCCCTTCTATTCCCACTCCCATTCTATTCCCATTCCCATCGGTCCTTGGGCTGACCACGATCTTCACCCCAAGATTGGTGCAAAGACTTGTTTTCAATTCCCCACGAACGAGGCAATTTCGGAGGTTAAAATGGGCCAGTGACATTAGAAAACTGAGAATATTCTGGAACATTAGAGCAATGAAAAGGGAAAAAAAGCAGCTCCGTTCTTTTTAGACAACTGTAATCAATCACTTCTACCTCGGTCTCAAATGATCCATGCGACTAAAGTTTAAAAGGCTGCAGAAATGTAGCTCGCAGAAAACATTGGGAAAATATCTGTCTAATGAATCACATTGCGGTTGTCAACCCCAGAAGATTATTAACAGAAAATTAGTTCGGTTAAATGCCAGCAGCCTTGAACAAACAGAATGGTTATCTTCACGAGGCCATTTCAATTACAAGCACAAAGAACAATTGCATTTTGGAAATTTTTCATTCCCTACTCAGGCAGCTTCCATATCCTGCCAGAGATACAATATCTTACCAAACATTCCGAGTCTAAAGATGTCTGTTGCAAACTTTAAAATTCTCCTGGTCTAAATCATCTCCTTTTCTGTGTGAGTCACAAAATATTCATTCTGCTGCCGGGCAATAGGCATTCTTTCTCTGAGACCAAATTAAGAGAGGACTTCTTAAGCAGCAGAAAGGAAATAGCTGATTGTAGTATGTTCAGAGAGAGTGGAATTTGGAGGCTGCAGCCCCCCCCTGAATCCTGCCAGGATCAACTTCTAGAGCGGATCTCCAGTAATGTAGGATCACCAAGCCAAATACCATCCTGTAGCAAAGTTTCACACTTCCGTGCTAACTTAATAAATCTGAGTTTGTATTTGCTATGGAAAGCCTCAGGTTAAGTAAGCTGGCAACTGAAGATGGCTGCAGCCAAATTCGTTTAAAGCAGTGGTTCTCAACCTTTTTAATGCCGTGACCCCAAACCGGTCGTAAGTCGAGGACTAAACCGGTCGTAAGTCGAGGACTACCCAACCGGTCGTAAGTCGAGGACTTTCCCTGCCCGGGAGCGCCGCGCATGCGTGGTTCTGCCCCCTGCGCCGTCCGAGGCGTAGCTGGCAAGCAGCAGAGACGGAGCAGGCCGACCACCAGCTGGCCCAGCCCAAGGGAGGTAAGGCACCTGCCGGAAAAGGGGAAAAAAATGGCGGACAGCCTTGCTTGGCGACCCCCGTGAAATGGTCGATCGACCCCAAATGGGGTCACGACCCATAGGTTGAGAACCGCTAGTTTAAAGGTTGAATTTGGCTTAAGCATCTCCAGACCAGTGAAAAATCATGCACAGAGAACTGCATTGCACTGCAGTTTACTGATATATTTTAATTTGCAAACACCCAGTGATCTGGGAGCCCCTCATACCCAGTGATGTAATCCAGACAGTGTCACGATTTATTTTATTATTTTTTTCATAACACAATGGATGGGCTTCTAAGATCTCACAAGCAGGATGCAAGGACAACAGTGTTCTCCTATTGTTGTTTTCCAACTAAGATAGACCTGTAAATGTCCACCACACAGAAAGATGGTAGATGAAGGCAGAGCTGCAAAGACAGTATTTATGAGCTAAAGACTGGAAATATCAGTCAACAGCTCCTTTAGGAGAGAAAAAAAAAAGAGGCAGGAGGAATAATGGGAGAATCTAAAATCAGTTGCCTCAGGAGCAAATTCCAAAAAGATGATTCATTTATACAGGAACTAGTTTGATTTCTAGTGAACCGTGTGAACTGGGGAGAGGAGAAAGGAAAGAAAGTTGTCCCTGTTTTCTAGTTGTATTAAGTGTGCAATGGCCAGAACACTATTCCAATTTGCAAATGCATCATAGTACCAATTTAATGTTCTATAAATGGGGCGGATTTGTATTGTATTAAGGGAGCTGGGAAAAGCAGAATCAGATTGTCCAAATCCTCTTTTCAAAATTACCCAGGAAAATATCAGACAAAATTCTGATTTGGGAAGAAGTCAACAAAATGGGGAAATGAATCACCCTCAACATTTCCATGCTTTCTTTCTTTCTTTCTTTCTTTCTTTCTTTCTTTCTTTCTTTCTTTCTTTCTTTCTTTCTTTCTTTCTTTCTTTCTTTCTTTCCTTCCTTCCTTCCTTCCTTCCTTCCTTCTTTCTTTCTTTCTTTCTTTCTTTTTTCCTTCCTTTTCTTTCTTTCCTTCTCTCTCTCTCTCTCTCTCTCTCTCTCTCTCTCTCTCTCTCTCTTTCCTTCCTTCTTTCTTTCTCTCTCTCTCTCTTCTTTCTTTCTTTCTTTCTTTCTTTTTCATTCATTCATTCATTCATTCATTCATTCATTCATTCATTCATGCAGAATCAGATTGTCCAAATCCTCTTTTCAAAATTAGCCAGGAAAATATCAGACAAAATTCTGATTTAGGAAGAAGTCAACAAAATGGGAAATTGAATCACCCTCAACATTTCCATGCTTTCTTTTCTTTTTCTTTCTTTCTTTCTTTCTTTCTTTCTTTCTTTCTTTCTTTCTTTCTTTCTTTCTTTCTTTCTTTCTTTCCTTCTCTCTCTCTCTCTCTCTTTCTTTCTTTTTCATTCATTCATTCATTCATGCATTCATTCATTCATGCATTCATTCATTCATTCATTCATTCATTCATTCATTCATTCATGTTTGGCTGCCCATCTCAGCAACTGACTCTGTCTGGTGAACAATCATAAAATGAATTAAAAGCCTTCACAAGGAAGACTCGTGACTTACCAATGTACAGGGAAGAATCCTTCCGCCTCACATGGTCATCAATGTAGGAGACCCCCAAAGGCTGCACTGGAGTTGCCCCAATTCCCAGAAGGACTTGTGCCCCAATGAGAAGCAAATACATCATGTTCGTGGCAGTCCTGCTCCTGCAGATCCGATCAGGATCTGGTCCCTCGTCGCTCGTGGACCCATTGGCTACGCAGGCGTCCCTCCCTTCGGACCGCCACCGAATCTCTCCGGATTCATACTCATACTGATGAGTCAGGAATTCTGGCAGAGCTGAAAGAAGGGCTCCCAAAGCCATAATGATCCCTCCGCATCCTATCAAGCGTGGCCGGTGTCCCCGGGCACCAAAGTAGCTCACAAAAAGGATGAGAACCAAGTTGCCAATCTCAAAGCTGCTGGCGATCACGCCAACGTCGGCGCTCTGGAGGTTGAACCGCCGTTCCAAGGTGGTCAAGACGCTCACCTGCAAGGAAAGAGGGCAAGAAATGAGAGGGAGCCAATACCACACTCACCGACGTTGATGATGTTACCTGGTCAGTAATAAAACATCTGTAAGCAGACAACCAAGCTCAGAGGGCATCCAAAACCCCGCAGTTCAACTCCAAACCACATATATTCTATCACTATAGTTTTGTGTTTATAATGCGCGGTTTAAAAAAAAGGTATTGTGCTGTGGTTCCTCCTTTTGAGTTTCTCACTGAGCTCAAAGAGGTCAGGTAAAAATTTAGGCACCTGCAAAGAGGCAGCAGTAGCAGAGAACACCTTGTGCGTTTTTCCTAGTTTATTCACTGCTGTCCTGAGAATTGTCCTTCTGCACCAGAAAGGTAAACAAACCATCTTGGTATTTTCCTCCCAAATGCACATTCTTCCTCCACCCGATGAACTTTGAATCCCTCTCTGCAACTTCAGATACTTAGAGAGAAGTTGTTGTGGGATGACAAATGCTGTCAGAGCCTCCTAGAACTAGGCTTCAGGGCATCTTCTGCTCTGAAGGGTGCATATTAGAAAACTTAGCAATTGCCTCCAGTCGTGGCTATTTCTGATTTTCTCCAGAGACAGCAAAGTCTTCAGTTGTGAATTTTTGAAACGGACAAAAAAAGAAGAGAGTTAGGTTTGCTTTAGAATTTTAAGGGAGATCAGAAAGTTAATCTCTTTTACTCCCTCTCTCTCTCTTTGTACTGTATTCTCACAACACCCTTCTACCAATTCAGTTACAAATCTAGTGGCTGTATTTACACAGCAGGCTAAGCTTAATTTCCTTCCTTCCTTCGCTTTGCATTTTGCATGACCCAATCGGTTTGATTCAGTCATAATTCGGTGTATTGTAGAAAGCTAGAAAATGAACCAGTTGGGTAAAATTGGGTGAATTGTGTTGGCTGAAATTTGCGCTTAACAGAAAAACAGAGTTGAAAGGACCTTAACCTGGGTGATATTGGTTCTATCTAGGCCAATCCTCCACACAAGCAGGAGACTCTATACCAGGCATAGTCAACCTTGGCTCTTTTATGACTGGTGGACTTCAATTCCCAGAATTCCTGAGCCAGCTTAGCTGGCTCAGGAATTCTGGGAGTTGAAGTCCACGAGTCATAAAAGAGCCAAGGTTGACTACCCCTGCTCTATACCATTCATCTCATCATTTCTCTGAATGCTAAGTTGCCAGCAGTTTTCTACTGCCTAGAATGCTCACACTTTCCCAGTTGAAACTATGGCTAAGTCTGTCTATGTGCTGTGAAATTAAGGAGTTTTCTGATTGCTAATTAGTGTTCATGGATGCGCTCTGCTAGTCTTCTGCCTGCCTGTCCTACATTGTGACTGTTACAGTCTTTACGGTCTATGTTGTTGATGACCCTTGCTTTTTCTTCTTGGTAGACCCTTCTACTGGGTCTTTTGGTTTACTTAAGAAATTTTTGAGGGCTTTAGTTGGTTTGTGTGCTACAGGGGTGCTGTGTGATTGTTTCTGAGATATTGCTGATGTGTAGCAGTCTTATCCTTTTTATGGCTTATGTTGATTGTGCTGTAGTGGACTGGGTGGCCAAGCGTTTTTTATCAAGTTGTGTAGGCATCCATTTTGCTGGGAAATGGTGCATAGGCAGTTCGTTTCATTTTTCTTGTTTGCTGCAGTGCATTGCATTTGTGCTTGTCTGAATAATGTTCTTACACAACTCCTCTTGTGGGAGGTTGGTTTGTTACTTTAGTAATGGAGCACATGGTTAGTGTGGGTTGTTTTTCAATAGACTGCTGCATGGAACTTTGTTTTTGGATATGATAACTCAGGCAGATTATTGTACCGACAAAGGTGGAAAGATTTGCCAATACTTACAATGGAGGAATGGTTAGTGAAGATGAGAGAATTTGCTGAAATGGCTAAATTGACTTGTTTGATTAGAGAAAAGAGACGATCTGCATTTATTGGTCACTGGAACCACAACCCCCTACAGCTTTTGTGTAAAAAAGAAAAAAAATGATTTATAATTTGGATGGTAAGATAGGATAAACTATAGAACAAAAAGAGTTGTGACGTAACTTTAGACAGAGAGGTTAAAGTATAATTATATTTATAACTGCTGTAAAGAAGATCAGAAGCCACTTCTTTATATCTTTCCCCCTCCTTTTTTCTACTTTTCCGTTTTTTTTCCTGTTGAACTTTTAGCTTTTTCTTTTTATTTCTTTTATTTCTCTTTATTTTTTATTCTCTTTTAGTTTGCATTATTCTTATTAGTGTTAAAAAGAACTGAAGAAGCTTCCTGCATGAGAAGCGAAACTTATTCAAGAGAGAAAAAAAACAAAGGAACTCCAGTTGCCTTTTGGGAAAAAAGCACCTTTGGAATAACCAGGACCTGGATGGCTGAGAATGTCCATATACCACCAGACTTTTGTAGTCTCAAGTTGCCTATAGCTTGGTTTCCCATTTGAAAATAAGGCACTTGCTGGAATCCTTGCGTTGCAACCTAGACCAGTGGTGGCAAACCTATGGCACGGGTGCCAGAGGCGGCACTCAGAGCCCTCTCTGTGGGCACGCACGCCGTCGCCCCAGTCCTAGGCCTTCAGCTGGGTTTTATAAAATCTTTTCACTTTAGGCCTCCGCTGCCGTATGCAAAAAAAAAAAAAAGTTTCAATCAATCAGTCAATTTCAACTTCTCACGAAAAAAAAAAGATCTTGTAAAGTTGGAATTGATTGATTGAACTTTTCAGTCCCACCCAGTCTGCCGTTACCACTGCAGCCACGTCCACCCAATGGGCCATACCCCCCCAATTGGCCACACCCAACCAATGGGCCACACCCACCCAGCACCCGACAATGCATAAGTGGGTTTTGAGTTGCAGTTTGGGCACTCGGTCTCTAAAAGGTTCGCCATCGCTGACCTAGACCTTTGTTCTAATAAATATTACTAATACGGCCTCTGAGAAATGTGATCTTTGGCTTCACGCGATTGCTAGGAGAGAAGGCTGTTCATGCCCAGCACGTGGCAGATGGAAAGCTAGCAAGATGTGTTTGCTGATTAGAAAACAGCCATGACAATGGAGACCAGGATACAAAGGAGGGGTTCTCCAAAATGAGGGCAGACATAGGATAAAGCATTCTAAGTCTTTAAAGAGGGTAAACAAGCCATCTGAAAAAGAAGGCTTTGTGCAAACATCAAGGGCTGCTGTTACAGGGTGTTTTGTACACAGCAAAGGAACTGGGGCCAGAGGACAAAAGAAGAGGTTGCACCTGGCCTTGTAAACCCACAAATGGCTCACCGCTTTTCAGAACGTTGTGAATTTGCTAGCAAGTTTCCCTGTCGCTCTTCATGGAGGGAGCTCTAATGCAGCAGATTATCTGGCTTATGTTTTGTGAATCTGCTTTTTTTTTTAAAAAAAAAAAAATCATTTAAAAGTACAAAGCATGAAGTATAAACATCTGAAGTTTAACTCCAGTGCAATTCCCACCCCTCAGATCAAGATTAGGAGCGAAGCCAATAATGCTGTTCCAAAAGGCAACGGGACTTTCTTGGCGTCTTCCATGAAAATGTTTGAAAATGTTTGTTTGTTTTTTCTCCCCGAAAATGTTGAAAACATTTCACTTCTCGTCCAAGAAGCTTCTTCAGTTCTTCAAAACTGAAGAAGCTTCTTGGGTGAGAAGCAAAATGTTTTCAAGGAAACCTCCCCCCCCCCCAAAAAAAAAGTCCAGTTACCTTTTGGAAAAGTGTCTTTGGAACAACCATGACTTGGATGATTGAGTACCTTCACACGCATTAGGGGCAAACAAATTCAGAGATTCACATGGAGGTTACTTTGACTGGAATATTTAAGGATATTTTCAAATGAATTTGGAGGCTGCTAAGTGAGGGAATGAGCTGAACTACAATTACAGTACAATTTTCAGACTACCCAGCCAGGTGGTCCTGTAAGAAAATGGTGTGCCGTATAATTGTATGAATTTTCAAATACTTCCAAAATAATTTCCAGGGAATCTCTGAATTAATTTGCTTCTAATCTACCTAGAAAAAAAACGTGGTCTAAGGTCCTGTGACACTTGATGGAAGCAAAAGCTGGACTTTTATTATTTATATAGCGAGTGGCATCTACAAAGGTCATGCAATACCGATATACAATGTGAATAAAGGGCATTATGCATACATACACAAATATAAATGTAAGTTAGAGCATTGGCAAATACACACACACACACACAAAATATATAGACAGTACAATACACGAGATGAAATATTAAATTAAGGTGAAACCACGATAAAATCACCATCGTATGATGCCACAGAGTTGCAGTAAGATAAATGCTATAATTCAATATCTAAGGAAGCTAGCCACCTAACTGCTTCTGGTGTGGTTGCAGTGAGATCATCCCAGCTGCCCTGAAATCCCAGCTGGACTTTGAAGAAGAAGGATATGAGGTGTATTGATTCTTCTGAACATTGGTGTTAAAAAGACTCCCGAGAATACCATGGGCAGCCAAGAAAACAAACAAACAGAAAAACAGAAATCAACTCAAGAGTTCTCCCCCAGGTTCAAATTATCCTCCTTTGGATCCACAAGGCAAAGACCTAGCTGTCTGGAAAAGGCTTTGCTGCGGAAGGGGGGAAGGAAAGAGAAGAGGACAACCAACAGCAAGATCTTAACACAGTGTTTCTCAACCTTGACAATTTTAAGGCATGTGGACTTCACCTCCCAGAATTCCACAGCCAGCAATGCTGGCTGTGGAATTCTGGGAGTTGAAGTCCACATGCCTTAAAATTGTCAAGGTTGAGAAACACTGTCTTAACAGAACAAAATAACAGAGTTGGAAGGAACCCTGGAGGTCTTCTAGTCCAACCCCCTGCAGGTGCAGGAGACCCTATACCATTCTGGATCAATGGCTATTCAATCTCGTTTTGGACAGCCATTCGTCTCAATCTCAATTTAAGTAGCTGGCCTGCAGGACTTTCCTTATGCTCCAAAAGCATGGTTTCACCCATGCTTTCATTTAGATACAATACACCACACACACACAGGGAGGGAGGGAGGGAGGGAGAGAGAGAGAGAGAGAGAGAGAGAGAGAGAGAGAGAGAGAGAGAGAGAGAGAGAGAGAGAGAGAGAGAGAGAAGCAGAAGCTTTTTTTCCACAAAAGGACCTCCAACCAACATCTGACTAACATTTGCAAGGAGACACCAGGAAAGGGAAGCTTAAGAGAAGAAGACAAGAGCAGATCCTGAACTAAGATAACTGTGACATAAGTGTGATGGAAGGAAACTGAATGGACCCAGGTACAGTGGCAACACCTTTGCGAGACCCGAAACACCAGGTTAGAGACAGATTGCCATGGAGAAAAATCTATCTATATGGGTTTCTAGAAGCCAAAACACAGCTTGATGGCACATCAAGCAATCAAACGAGGGCGAGCAGAAGAAAGGTGTGGAATCCGCAGTAGGTCCTGCTTGTTGAAAAGCAATGAAAAAAGAAGCAAGGGATCAAAGCCAGAAGCTTTTGATTTTGTTTCTGAGCTCCATATAATGTGCAAGATAAATCTCCCAACACCTTAAAAGTTCCATTTGTAAAGCTAATAACTGCTGTAATTCGTATCTGGACTTCCTGGGCACTTTAATTGCCAGCTGAAAAAAAGATCACGGTTTTGGTTTTTTTTTTTAACATGCTGTATATTTCCATGAACATGAATTGGCTCTCTCCAGGGAGCCGAGAGTCCAAATGCTTGGAAGCCTGATTTATGGAGCAAAGAGACTTATGTAAGGGACTTTCTCACCCCTACTTTGTCGCATACACATTGCTACTTAGCTGGCTGGCTGTTTAAAGCACATCTCCCAGCTGCATGGAGACAGGGGTTAATGCAATCCATTAAAAAAAGAAAAACACTCTTTTTAAACCTGTAATTGAATCAGAATTACTGGATCTGACATAATTTTTTAAAAAGAAGCCTGAGTTAGAATATGGTCTGTGTCTCATTGAAAAAAATAAAATAAACAAGGTTACGATTAGGGGGTGGAGGTACGTTCTCCGAGCTTGTGGGTTAGTTTCCGAACCTTTTGTTACCAGGTAACATCTTCAGTGGAGTTTAGGGAATGTCAACTTCCTGACAGTGAGGACAATCAACCAGTGGAACAGCTTATTTCCAGAAATTGTGGGCGCTCCATCACTGGAGATTTTCAAGAAGAGACCACCAGATATTCACCTGTCTGAGATGGTATAGGTCAGGGGTAGGCAACCTTGGCTTTTATGACTCGTGGACTTCAACTCCCAGAATTCCTGAGCCAGCACTGAAGTTGAAGTCCACGAGTCATAAAAGAGCCAAGGTTGCCTACCCCTGTTATAGGTTCTCATGCTTGGACAGGGGGCTGGACTAGACGACCTCCAAGGTCCCTTCCAGCTCTATTCTATTCTATTCTATTCTATTCTATTCTATTCTATTCTATTCTATTCTATTCTATTCAGTGTTGGTGTTCTTCTGCTTCTAAGGGCTTTGTGTGGTCAGTAGCTCTTGTGATGGGAGAGTTACATCAGGTGAGGGTCTTGTGATGGGTCTAGTGAGGGTCAGATGTTTGCCACTATTGCAAGGTTACTGACTGCTTTCACACTGGTCTCTGTCTATAAGGTATGGAAGGAACTTAAAGGCTGGGGACTCCCATGATTGGCAGTCATTAAAGTGCCATGTGCAACTAGTCTATGCCCCCAAATATTAGCTATATCAGTGTGTTCTTGCTGCAGGTTTTTCAAATCTCCAGGAAAAGGTCCATTTGGATGTCCTTAGTAGGAACCACATACCTAAGGTGGATTTCCTTCCTTTTCTAGCAATCCATTGTTGGCCTACTGGAGATGTTTTTGGAAGAGCTAATGAAGAAAAAGGTCCATTTGGATCTCCTTAGTAGGAAACACGTACCTAAACTGGATTGTTTCTTCTTCCTTTTCTAGAAATCTATTGCTCTGGCGTTGGAAGATATTTTTGGAAGAACATCAAGAAAAAGGTCAATCCATATTTCCTTAGTAAGAGACACACGCCTAATGTGCATTGTTTCTTCTTCCTTTTCTAGAAATCTTTGTTGTCCTACTGAAAATGTTTTTGGAACAGTTTATAAAGAAAAAAGGTCCATTTGGATCTGCTTAATAGGAAACACATGCCTCAGAGGAATGGTTGTTTCTTTCTTTTCTGGAAATCTATCACCTCTATCCATTTTCTCCTTGGACGGCCCATAACGTTCCTCTCTCTGATGCTTAACCTCCCAAGTGAACTATTACTCTTCCCATCTTCCCCTCCTGTTCCTTATTCTGTGAACTCCTAGCCTTCTGCCTCCTCCCTTCCTTTCACCATCTCTATTTTTAGGGACCGTTTTGCCAGTCCAAGTCCTAAGGGACTGATCGCCTAATCAAGAATCCTTCTTTTCATCAGCATTTGCAGTAAAAATAAAATGTTTTGGCTCCACCTATAAATATTCTCCAGCTAATGTTCCGATCTGTCAGACTGTTAAGGTCTACTGAAGCTGTCTCTCTTGCCCCTGTAAAAAAGATCTCTTCATTTGTGAGATATACATACGTACATACATATGGTATCTAAAATAGTCTTACAAATATGAGTCTCGGGTATATTCATATTCAACATCAAAAGACACAGATCACCAAGACTAAAAAATTATTTAAAACTTAGCTTTTGCCAGCATCTGCTGACATCGTCAGAGTTTAAGCCAAGATTGAGGGAACACGTTCTTATAGTCTCTGCAAAGCCAATCCTGGTATGGTGTGTGTGTGTGTGTGCGCGCACGCACACGCGCGCGTGTGTAACTTTATGCAGATATGCCAACAAGGGCACTCAGAGTCCTTCCAGATAGAGGGATCTTTCTTAACATATATTTTCCCTGAAATAAAACACTAATTCAGGACAAGCCCCCAATCTGGGCATTTAGAAAACATACAATGAGCAATCTCAAAGCGGGCTCATCCATTCAAAAACAATAAAACCATTGTGGGCCTAGCCAGGAGAAAAAAAATCTATTTGTTGGCCTACGGAAGATATTTGGGGAAGAGCTTATTGAGAAAAAAGGCCCATTCAGATTCGTACGTCCTTCACTTATGACCACAACTGGGACAAGAATTTCTACGGCAAAGCAGGACGCTTGTTAAAGGGAGTCATGCCTCAATTTACAACTTTTCCCCCCACGATTGTTAAGTGAAACACAGCTGTTAAGCGAATCGCGGGGTCCTTAAGCAAATTAAGCCTTCCCCACCGACTTTGCTTGTTGGGCTCAGCTGTGGTCGTAAGACGAGGACTGCCTGTACTGACCACGCTTCACCTGTTGTGCAAATGGAGGCAGTGCTTTCCTCCAATGACCTGGGTTAGACAGTTTGCATGAATGTTGTTGTTGTTAGTTGCGAAGTGATGTCCGACCCATCGCGACCTCATGGACAACGTTCCTCCAGGCCTTCCTGTCCTCTGCCATCTTCTGGAGTCCATTTCAGCTCACGCCTGCTGCTTCAGTGACTCCATCCAGCCCCCTCATTCTCTGTCGTCCCCTTCTTCTCTTGCCCTCCATCTTTCCCAGCATTAGCTCCTGCCAAGTTCTTAACCTAGTGACTTCATTAATCCGTTCTCCGAGTGTGCTTAATATTGTAAATTGTAAAGCTAACCGAGAGAGGTGGGTTCGTAGGAGATGGTAAGAACCACAAATACGAAGCAAGATTAAAAATTCACTCCTCAATCTTTAATTGACCTACTTAAGGGTGTTATGCAAGCAGAGCTGGGAAAAAAAGCCTCAAGACCCTCTGAGCTTAGAAGCATAAGTACCCTGATTACTCATTCTGTGCACACAATTAAATTAATCTCTCTCCTCTACCCTTTTGAAACACCTGCAGTTCCCAAAATGAAAAAGCCTTCACAAGAAGGGAGAGGGAAAATGATTGCCAGATCCACCTGGGATCTGGCATATGTTAAACCAGATTCTTCAAGATGGGAGTCTTCCAACCTTGCTACAAAGACTAACTTTCAGAGCCTGGACAGAGTCTAAGACGGATAAGGTTGTGTTAAGTTTGTCCTAGACAGCCCAAAGGAGTCAGTAAAAATTCAAGGCAAGCAATCTTCCAATTCAGCAAGACACCTTCATTTGACGTGTGTCGCCGCTGGTCCTCAAAACCATTTGCATCAAGAAAACTCACAAACTCCCCCCCCCAATAACACAAGGGGTATCCATTTGCCAAGTATAAACTCAGCATATTAATGTGTTTGCGTGTGTACTATTCCCTCACAGCTGTAGTAAAAATTTGCTTTTGCCTGAATTCTTACACAGGACAATTTCTACCTACTAACTAAGTGAACTTTCAACTAAAATATTCAGCTGGAAGCTTTACTGCTATGGTTCGCCCAAAGTGAATTACAGCGGGACTTTCAAACTCATCACATTTGGTACTCTATACAATTTGATGTGAACGTTTTGTCCTGGTATTCACCGTTTGGTTTGGTACTCAACGGCGCAAGCTAGAACTTGTTGGTGTCGGCTGCCTTGTGACTCACTACATTTTTGCTTATGGGAACATTTTGTTTGGTACTCCTTGTTTTTTTCCATCATTGGTGAAGAGACCTGTCCCTCTCACCGGTTCATCGGAAGATCTGGACATCTCTGCCTTAGGGCATGTATATGTGCCTCTGAGTCAATGTTTACCCTTCGTGGTTGGCTGAACAAGTTCCTGAAATTATCTTGAAAGATTTGGAAGGGTTCTCTAGGGCTGAGAGAAGGTGACTGGCCCAGGTTCGCTCAACTGTCTATGGTGCTGGAGAAGACTCCTGTGAGTCCCTTGGACTGCAAGGCGATCAAACCGGTCAGTCCTAGAGGAGATCAACCCTGACTGCTCTTTAGAAGGCCAGATCCTGAAGTGGAAACTCAAGTACTTTGGCCACCTAATGAGAAGGAAGGACTCCCTGGAGAAGAGCCTGATCCTGGGAAAGATGGAGGGCAATAGAAGAAGGGGACGACAGAGAATGAGGTGGCTGGATGGAGTCACTGAAGCAGTAGGTCTGAGCTTAAATGGACTCCAGAAGATGGTAGAGGACAGGAAGGCCTGGAAGAATATTGTCCATGGGGTCGCGATGGGTCAGACATGACTTCGCAATTAACAACAACAACAACAAGTTTCTACCCTGATACCTTAACCACAACACACTACCTACCTATCCCACTGGAAAGCAAGACAAGAAACAATGGATGGAAACTAACCAAGGAGAGAAGCAACCTAGAACTAAGGAGAAATTTAACGGTAAGAACAATCAACCCGTGGAACGGCTTGCCTTCAGACATTGTCGGTTCCCCATCACTGGAGGTTTTTAAGAAGAGGTTGGACAACCATTTGCCTGAAATTGTATAGACTCTCCTGCTCAAACTCAAGGTTGGACTAGATGGACCTCCAAGTTCTGTTCCATCTCTGTTATTCTATGTCCTATGTTCTAAATGCTTCTATGATACACTAGGTGAACTATTAGGGAGGGGCTGTCTTCCCTTCTTTCTTTCACATGTAACATCCCGTTGTTATTTCTCTGGAACACACGTCCTCCTTGCTGGAAATCCATCTCTTTAGTACACTCCATTACAGGAAGACCAGCCTAAAAATCAGTTCCCATGTGATCTCCTCACAAACGGGGCCCAACTAATCTGATCTTTCCCATGCGTTGTGCTCTTTCTCCTTTGCCTCCGTCATCTTCAGATAGAATAACAAATTTCAGAACTGCTACTGGCCATCAGCAGACAGTTCAGAGGCTTTTGCTCAAAAGCACAACCAAGAAGAACACAAAGAACTGCTGTCTCCGGCAACACATCTCCAGCTGGACAGCTTTTTTTTTTTTCCCCTACAGCAAGCCCCGTCTCCTGATTCCAGCCGAGGATGAATCTATGCAACTAGGTCAACTCCAGCTATTTTGCCCACTGGAAGGCTAAAGGTTGAACAGAGAAAATTAAGTAAGATTATTTGCAGTGCAAAGGACAAAACACAAAAACCTGGGAATGATCTGACCCAGGAATTTTGCTCCTGGCTGTAAAATGAATGATTTCACCCCAGATTAAGCTAAGATTTGAGCATTAGGGTGAGAAAAACATTAAGGAGAACCAAAATATCTACAGGAGTAGAATTTGCTTTCCATTTGCAGAAGTAGAGAGAAATAGCCATTTACCAAATAACCTAAAAAAGAATGATTTGATTAGATTGGCAAAGAAGGGCAGAATTAAGATGATGGAAAATTGCTACAAATAGCTCAGGATTTCAGTTTTCTGTTGCCAGAGAGAAATGTCTTCGTTTTTATTTTTTTTAAAGCTTTCCAAATTGTTCTCTAGTTTTAAACCTCTCCTGATGACAACTGTATCGGAGGTTCAGCCATATACAAATGGACAGGAATTTAAACCTAAGGAATCAACCCAATAATGTTTTAAATCAGTTTATTACAGCCATATGGCCAGAAACAGCAAAATATCCAATTGTAGGCTACTTACATACATACCTATGCACTGAGCATGATCTAATGATAAATAAAAACCTAAGGAATCAACCCAGTAATAATGATCAACGCACTAAAGCATCTTTAATTGGCTGGTAACCAGTTAGAAGTTAAGGTTGAAGGACTTTAGACATACCATAGTAATCACACTGGAAGGCTTCACTTTGTATGCAAGGTCATAGATGGAAAAGCTTCAGTTAAAAGAACATAAATGAGGTCAAAAGCATTTTTCCCCTCTCAAAGCACCCTCAGCAGAGTTTAAAAGAACTTCCTGCAAAGTCACACCTTCCAAACCAAAAATCATAGTTATCTTAGGCACCAACTTTCAAACTAAGATTCTGTGTTAGACTGTCGTGTGCAGAAACAATATACATGCTGGCAGTCGGCAGAATTAGCTACAAGCTTTGTTCAGTTTCTCTTCAGGTATGTTGATTTAGATGCTGGAATTCATAAAGTTATTCCGAATCCTTTTAGGCAGCCCGCAAGCCTTGAAAAAGTGGATGAATGCCCACAACTTCTGCAAAGGGCTACAAACATTGATTACTGCAATCATCTTCTAATCTCCACTTATGTTTTTAGTGATGGGAGAGTTTTAATACAGTGTACAAGCTAAGTTACAGTTTATCCGCTGAATCTTTATCTTTTACTCAGTATCTCTATTTATTTATAGTCCTTCTGAAGAATTTGCACTTCACCCATGCTTCTGTTGTGTTTCCTGTTTTTTGGGGTTTGGTTTTGTTTTGCGGTTTTTTGCAAAATGTTGGCAGGTACTTAGAAAAGCAGAACTTGTTCATATCTTTTTTGCTCAACAAAATCAGTTTGTCAAAAAAAAAGGAAACATTTCTTCCCGTAAGTATTTCGACACTAATCATAACCATCATTATTTTTAGAGATGTTATTCATTTTTATTTTATTAGATTTTTATCCTGCCTTTATTACTTTATCCATAACTCCAGGCAGCCAACATAATATTCCTTCCTTCTCCTATCTTCCCCACATCAACAGCCCAGTGAGGCAAGGTTGAGCTGAGCTGAGTGGGGTTGTGTGACAATATTTGAATTGCAACATTGTTATTCAGGCGCTGCCCTTGATGTTGCTATGTGCAGTATTGTGGTGCAAGAAAAAGGTGGACTTTGCGTTGCCACATCATGACATTTTGCTGTCATTGCAGTTAGGAACATAAACAGTCAACAACACTGTCACTAATTTCTAAGATGAGGATAAGTGTGAATAGTCAATAGCATTGATCCTTGTTTGCAATAGTGGTGAGTATCTGTAGCTAGGGTGTAGGATGAGGGTGAAGGTTCGTTCTGCGAGCTTCTGGGTTGGTTTCCAAACGTTTCATTATCAGGCTAGGAAACATCTTCAGTGGAGTTTAGAGGATGTTAGTGTCGGTGTTCTTCTGTTTATAAGGGCTTCATGGGTGGGTGTTCGATTGGAGCAACACAAAAACCATCGGCCATGTTGCCACCCGCCCAGCTCGTGTGTTCATCAAAGCCTGGCACTCCACATGCAATTCCATCAACCAACACATCGACCTAAAACCAGCCTACGAACCCCTCAGAATCCACATCAACCACACCACCAATCAGAGACAGCACAAGTCCCTCACTGATGACTCACACCTGACCCATCACAAGACCCATCACAAGACCCTCACTCGACACACCCACACCTGAAGCCCTTATAAACAGAAGAACACTGACACTGACATTCCCTAAACCAGGGGTAGGCAACCTTGGCTCTTTTATGACTCATGGACTTCAACTCCCAGAATTCCTGAGCCAGCCACGCTGAGGGGAAAGGGAGAGGTTTCCAAGCTGAGCCATGCTGGCTCAGGAATTCTGGGAGTTGAAGTCCACGAGTCATAAAAGAGCCAAGGTTGCCTACCCCTGCCCTAAACTCTGCTGAAGATGTTACCTAGCCTGGTAACGAAATGTTCAAGAATCAACCCACAAGCTCGGAGAATGAACCTTTATCCTCATTGATCCTAGTTTCTAAGACCCTAGAGCATAGTTGATGGGAAGAAGAAGAGAGAAGAAAGGACGGCTTAAAATAAATACTACAAGAACGTGCATGAATGTGCCTCTTTGACCAAGGAAAATGTTTAGTTTGTACTATGTTCTTAATTTGGTTACTGAATCCATACTGAGTTTAAAAAGCATGAGTCATTAATTCGCCCATGTTATGGTTTGTCTGGCTTTGCACAACATGTTGAACCATACAGAGAGAAAAACAAAGTTAATCCAGCTTACTATGTTGTGTGAATTGCAATCGCTTTGGTCTTGCAATTTCACATTGGACTATGCTTGTTGCACAAACATAGTCCAATGAACGGGCGTTTTCCTTTTTGTTCAATGATATCCTGCCCTCCTTCCAATTTTTCCTTATGATCAACACCCTGCAAGATTGGACCAGCTGAGAGAGAAAAACTGAGCCAAAATCACCCAGAGGGAGTTCATGGTTGATGATGGACTGGAATCAACCTTCCAGTCCAAGATTTTGACCGCTTGCACAATCTCCAGGTCCTTCTCTGTGGAGAATGCACAATCTCCAGGTCCTTCTCTGTGGAGAATGCACAAAAACTCTTCCATTTTCACATACATCTTAAATGGAGCTTTAACAAATCCTTCCACTTTCTGTCTATTCTCAGGAACAAGTCCCAAGCTCAGCTCAATTCAATTCAACTTCTGCAACTCTAAATGACAGCTTCCTCACACTGATGGTATCCAAAGCTTTTGGGTCTACCATTCCCAGAATTTCGCCAGCCAAAACAATATCAAGAGCAACCAAGGGAAGACTCCTGTCTCCTTTTACAGCTCATCTTTTCAGGAATATTAACTTCAATTGGTGTAATGGTCTGTACACTTGCAGCAGCGGTGTGTGTGTGTGTGTATTTGGCCAACTTGGAGTCTTCCCCAAAAGAAAGTGGCTCGGATGAAGGGATTGTGCAATTGCAAACTGGAGAGGGGATGGAGGAAGAGTTTCAGGGTAGCCACACACAAGAATCTCTCAGGATATATCTAGTAGGTAAGAAAGTTGCAGCTTTAGTTTGGCAAAACTTTGTCCATTAGGAACAAACAAATAAGGGATTCAACTCAGTTGAATCTCATCTCTGGGACTGGGCCTCCTGACCGCTGGCCTACAGGTAGACCTTTGTGTACAACACTTCATTTAATGACCAAAGTTACAACAGCACTGAAAAAAGCGACTTATGACCATTTTTCACACTTGCAACCGTTGCCCCATCCCCAAGGTCACATGATCAAAATTCAGACGCTTGGCAACCGACTCATATTTATGATGGTCGCAGTGTCCTGGGGTCCCGTGATCCCCTTTTGCGACCTTCCAACAAACAAAATCAATGGGGGAGCCAGATCCACTTAACAACCGTGTTACTAACCGAACTGCAGTGACTCACTTAACCACTGTGGCAAGAAAGGTCGTAAAAGGGGGCAAAACTCACTTAACAACTCTCTTGCTTAGCGACAGAAATATTGGGCTCAGCGGTGGCTGTAAGTCAAGGACTAAGTGTACTTTTTCTATTTTTATCAGTACTAACGGATTCAACATGTCTTTAACCGCTCCGGGAAGTAGAGTTTTGTTTTATTTAATTTAAAAAAAAAAAACACAAGACATGGGACTTAGAAAGCCACGAGACAGCTCTAGTTTGCTTGTCCTGGATGATGCATTTCATTTATTTTTCTGGCTCAGGACAAATGACAGTTTTCCAGCTCCCTGTCCTGATTGCCTGGAGGCTTGACTGCTCTCCCCAAAGGCAAATAAGGACCAAGCTTAAGTTAAACTTGCATTATGAGGTTAACTTCCACCGGATCTTTGCCAGCAAAACTCCGTTCAGGGCTGAGGTCTATTTTCAAAGTTCTCATGGGCTAATTAAAGAGAAGACAAGCAAAAATATAAACAGAACATTAAACGGAATGTAAAAATAGCAGGGTGTGTGCAGTTTGTGAAGCTCTCTCCATATCTGAGGAGGGACAAGGGGTCAGCCCTCCACCCTAAGTGAATCTGGACATGGCACGGCACCGGGCATCCTTTTTTAGGGAGGAACAATTTCTCTTCAAAGCAACGGCAAGACTGCACAAGAATGCCCTCGACGGGGCCATTTTGATAGATGTTCCCAGAGTCGTTACCAAGGTTACGTCAGGAGGAACAAAACACGGAAGTGCAGGCAGCCTGCATGGCTAGAAGAAGCCAAGCAGAGAAGATTCTTGGGTCTCGGTTATTTTCCATGTTTAAAATAAAAATTAAATAACTTTCAGGAAAGAAAGAAAGAAAGAAAGAAAGAAAGAAAGAAAGAAAGAAAGAAAGAAAGAAAGAAAGAAAGAAAGAAAGAAAGAAAGAAGCAGGAGGAGGAAGGGTGGAAAGGAAGGAAGGAAGGAAGGAAGGAAAGAAGGAAGGAAGGAAGGAAGGAAGGAAGGAAGGAAGGAAGGAAGGAAGGAAGGAAGGAAGGAAGGTCCACACAGTGTTTATTTAATTTTCTGCCGTACTATTCTTTTTTTTCTGAATTTACTTATCAATAATTATTTTACTATAATTTTGGAAGGCTAGGATTCATCTCAAGAGCTAGCTAATTTTGCTGGAAAGAAAAAGTATACAATGTTTTTATTAAATCAGATCCTATGTTGCCATAGTACAAAAGTCTTTTGTGCTTTATGCGCAAAGTTGCAACTTTGTGTCCTGCTCCAATAATGAATTAAAAAACAGTCTATCATTCCTTCTCCTTCTTTCCTTCTTAGGGCATAGCAAAATATTTCATAATGATAAATCATTTTAAAAACTATTTTATACACAACTCAAGAACACATTTAACTCTGGCTATCAAGGGCAAGACAAACTTTATAAATAACACACGGAATACTTTTATCCCTCTTACCAAATGTACACAGTCGTTTATATATGCATGTATTCAGGCAAGCAAACTATCAACTATTCCCTTCTAGTGTTATACAGAGCACCAAAAATAGCAAGTCAAAGACGTAAGATATGAGAAAAAAGAGAAGTTGATGCTGTTAAATGCTATGTTGTAGCTGCCATTAGATGGGTCCATAGTTGTTGACCTCCATCACTCAGGACAACTGTGGTCCACTGAAGCTTTATACTAGAGGTCTTCAAACTTGGCCCTTTTATGACTTGTGGACTTCAGCTCCCAGAATTCCTCAACCAGGCACGCTGGCTGAGGAATTCTGGGAGTTGAAGTCCACAAATCATAAAAGGGCCAAGTTTGAAGAGCCTTGGGTTAGTGGATCAAGAAGAAGGGGCAAGCAAAGAACGTGCTGGCTTTATAACATCACATCCGGTACAAACTCAAACATCCAACATTTGAAAGAATTTGTTCTTGACAGGGTAGCATGGCGAACGCTTGCCTATAAAGTCGCCCAGAGTCGGACACGGCTAAATGGTTAAAACAACAACAAATATAAGCTACATCCAATCCACAGGTCCCTCCAGATCCTGATTAAAACCCTTTTCTGCAATTCTGCAGTCTAGAGAGAAAATATTAACGAACTAGATCTCCCAACACCCTGCTCCAGGTGGTTCACGCTGGCCGAAACTGTTGGAACATCCAGTTCATGAACTTTGAACCAGCTTTCTGTGCTACCAACCAAAGCTTTCCATTCATAGCAGCACTGGAGCAGTTTTCATCATGATGATAGCAATTAACCTTTCAGAGTCTGAATACAAAATGCCTGAGTGGCACGTACAAAGGTCTTACTTCCTATACTCTTATTTTAATCTGATATACATGTCAGAAGCAGGAAGAAACTACATTTGCATCCATAGACCATTCTTGTACAAGATAGGTAGGTTTTAAATGTTATTGTTAAAAACTCCCTGGGGTTAAAAAAAAAGGGGGGGGGATTCCAGATGTTTTTAATAGTGCGATGTATCCCAGGCCTTACATCACTTGTAAAGGTTAAAGGCTAACATTTTGTTGTGTTCTCTTACTAAAGCTACTGCAAAGACTCTGAATGTTCAAAATAGGTTCCAATTCCTCAAGTAAAAGACCACCAATTAAAGGGATGAAAACAATATCTTTCCCGAGAAATTTGGAGTGATAGTAAAGTTGTGGGACCAAAGAAGAAACAAAGCAAAGAGCAACATAAATTCTCAGTTTACCTTCAGCTACAGGCCAAAACAATAATTTTTCTACCACTTAACAGAAGACATTTATAGAATTAAAAAAAAAAACACCAATGTGTGCATTCATTATTCTAAAGCAGCAGGGAAGGATGTACTATTTGGGGCAACTTTCTGGCAACTTAGGTTAAAATAAAAAGCGACTTAGAGGGAATCAAAACTATCCAAGTAAGGGAACCAGTGTTCGAATAGGGAGACTTCAAATTAATTAAATCCCACAGAGCTTCGTCAATAGGATTAGAACTTTCCCACCCATATCTCTCCCCCCCCCCAGCCAAAGATGCAATTATGACATCACCCGGAGCCTAGTCCGATGTTGTGTGAAGGCATAATTTTCAAATAGTAAGCCTGTCAAACAGAGCCTGTCTCTGGATCGAAGTTTGTGATGTTGATTCTGAGATTACTTTGGACAACGAAGGAAATAAAGCAATTCAACTTGATTCCAATCAATAAGAAAAGCAGAAGGAATGCTCACAGTTAGAGTCAAGTCTGGCCTCTCACGTTTTTGTTTTTTCCCACCGTGGTATTCT
Source organism: Protobothrops mucrosquamatus (assembly GCF_001527695.2). Lineage (NCBI taxonomy): Eukaryota > Metazoa > Chordata > Lepidosauria > Squamata > Viperidae > Protobothrops > Protobothrops mucrosquamatus. The sequence continues at coordinate 63,694 of NW_015388258.1, read as the reverse complement.
GCATATCTGTTCATCCTCAGAAACCGTATTTATATATCTATTTTTATTTTTTTTTTACATTTATGCTGTTAAGAGTTGGTTGCACTAAATGCCATTGGATAGCTGCCTGGGTACTTTGTCAAGTGGAAAATGAATTGCGCTGAATAAAATGCTTAAATGCCCAGCCCAGCCTTGCATTGTAATGTACCTTTTAAAAAATATTTTCCACTGTTTGTTTGTTTGTTTGGGGGGGGGGGGTTTGCAAGAACTGACCAGAAGATTCTGCCACTTTTCCTTGCCTCATTCGGCTAAACTAAACCAACCAACATGGGCACAGCCCTATGCTATGAGCTGGCCTTGGACACGGAAATGCCAAAGCGGTCAGGCCATTCATAACTGCCCCGCTGCCATTTTGCTCCAGGATGGGAAAATGAAGCAGACAGGAAAAAAAAATCCTCTCCTGCTTTCTCCTTTTCCAGTTCTCAGGGACCCACACATCCAACGGCCCAGCAGGGCAGCTAACCCCCCCCCCCCAAGTAACCCTGTACTTCTTTTGCCTTTCCTCCCCTGTCTAGTTGTGAATGTATGTTTTCTTCCCTTGCTCTCTTCCCACACAGAGAGGTAACCCCATAGCAAATACTGAGTCACTTTGACGGCACCAAAACAGCTTAACAGAGATGCACAAGGCAAAAGGTTTGCAAAAAAAAAATAATTCCTTCCCTTGTCCACCCCCATTTCTCAGTTTCTCTTGCGCCATTGCTGTCGTAAGATCCTATCTTCTGCAAAGCTCACCTTGTGTAAGCTCCCTTGGGAAACACAATCCATAAGGGGTCCCTTCTAGATGTGCCTGGGAATGCCAGGAGCTGTACTCCCAACACATCTGGAAGGCTTGCAATAGTGACGAGAATATCTGTTAGCTCGGGTGAAGGTTCATGGGTTGGTTTACCGAATGTTTCATTGCCAGGCTAGGTAACATCTCCAGCGGAGTTTAGGGGTTCAGAAACCAACCCACCAGCTCGGAGAACGCACCTTCGCCCACATCTGGAAGGCACTAAATTCGGGAGGCTGTAACAAGGGTTACTGCATTGTCACCAATGGGCATTGGCAAAACCCACAAGGGTCTCTGCCCTCCAGAACTTACAATTCTTTATTTAATTTTGCCACTCTCTCTCTCTCTCTCTTAAAGGGCCTTCAAACAGCAATGTCATCTACAGATATTAGCAAGTGATGGTGGTGTTTATTTCTCTGCTGTGAAGCCTCTGCAGATTAGTGGCTGTTATCAGGGACAAGCAAGGTCTCTCTCTCTCTCTCTCTCTCTCTCTCTCTCTCTCTCTCTCTCTCTCTCTCTCTCTCTCTCTCTAAGTCAGCTGATGCTTTGCATTTCAAAGGGAAAGACATCAGGGAAAAAAAAGTGGGAAATGAGCAGGATAGAGAGATGAATTTCAGTATCCTTTGGCATTTTGACTTCTAGCGCAGGGAGCACTTTTTAAGTTTTTGCTTGAAACATTTTTCTATGGTAGCTTTCGAACAGCTCTGTTAGGCAGGCCTGAAAACAACAGCCGTATTATTATTATTAAATAAATTTATTCTGGGAGGCTTACAAATTGTTTCAAACCTGAAACACAAGGGCCAGGATAATGGCGTTGACTTAAAAGCAGGAGAAGCCCCATGGAAGTTTTGACCGTCAACGCCAACTGGCTCTGGGGCCACACAGGAACCGTAGTTCCAAATATCTGTCAAAACTTAGTGGAACACAGTGAAGCTAAAGCAACCAATTATTGCAATTAGTTTGCCAGATAGGCTGAACACAGGCAGCCACATTTCACTGAGCCAGTTGCTTCACACAGAGACACACACAATCCCTGTGGTCAGTGGCTGGATTATCAGAACCTGAATTAATTTAATAGACCACGCTTAAGTTCTCCCTACACACCAGTTTTGGTTTAAAAGTCTGCAAGTCTTTTTAAGCTGTAGCTGAAAAGAGATAAGCTCTGAGGTCACCTTATCAACTCTGCACCTCTCACGACTTCCTACTCTCTTCTTACTTACTTCCTACTCTCTTCTTACTTACTTCCTACTCTCTGTCACCGGCAAGGGCCAATTTTAATCCGGCTAACGAGGGACTCCGAAGGCCCTACTTCCCTTTGGAAGGGAATCAGGACCCGGAGCCCGTCCTTAAAGCTACCCAACCAAGCGCAGGAACCTCCACTTGGCACAAGGGCGCATTTCAGAAAGTGGTCCACGCTCCCAGCGCCCGCCGCGGGCCACCGAGGGGCAGCGGAGCCCTTTAGTTGGGGGGGGGGGTAACTCCGACTAACTCTCGCCCCTGTCCGCCGGCTCCGAGCGGGGCTAAGCCGGCTCGAAGGGCTTCGGGGGGCTCTTCCTGGGCTCCAGCCCAAGAGCGCGGCAGGCGGAAGACCAGGCGCGAACGGCCGGGCAGAGGGACCGGGGATGTGGTGGGGGGGCTGCGCTTGGCTGGCCGGCGGTGTCAGNGGGCGCCAAGGGGCCGGGAGGGGCAGCCCCGGGGAGGGGGCGCCCGCTTGGCGAGGGCAGGCGGCGGCGCCCGGCCTCCTCCAGGGCGCGGGGACGGGGCGGGTGGAGAAGGAGCCGGGGCGCGCCCTGGAGAGCGGCGCGCAAACGGGTTCGGCGTTCGGGCTGGAGGCGAGGGAAGGGGCGACCTCTGCGGTGGGCTTGGGGGGGCGGGAAGAAAAGGGGGCTGCCTGCCTTCCCCCAACGCCTTGGGCTTTCTGGACGCCTTCCTGGAAGGTGACTCCTGGCCACGCTGGGTTGGGTTCACACGACCAAGAGAGGCGGCTTTGGCTTTCGTGTTTGGCACGGACCAGCCCCAGGGAAGGTTTCGTGGTTTGGGCTAAATGCCCAGTCTTTGCCTGCCCCGTTGTGGACTCTAAAAGCCCTCGAGAGTACTTCCGGGGTAGGGGTTAAAATAATAATAATAATAATAATAAAGTCAAGAAGGTGCAATGGTGCAATGGAAGCTCCGCAAATGACACATACGAAAATAGGTGGAGCTTTCTTTGGATGGTCGTGGATGCCATTTTGACTTTTTCCACCAGACCCCAGATATGCCTCTGCTTCCAGGGCTTTGCAAACCTGATCCTTAAGGGGGACTCTGTAGATTAACCACCTGGTTAATCAGGTGTAACTTCAGGCACTCTGAGAAATGGGTCCATGTCTCTGTAACAGTAACACCTCGGTCAGTGTTAAGGCTGCCCAAAAATGGACAGGAAGATGGATGGATGGATGGATGGACGGATAGACAGAGGGGATGGATGACAGACAGATAATGGATGGGGAGACAGATGATGAATTGACAGGCAGAGATAGCTAGATGTAGAAGATAAAGAGAGAAATAATGGATAGAGGTATGGATGGGATGATGAATGGACAAAAAGAAACAGATGTTAGAAGGTAGTGGGGTGTGGAGAGAGGAAGAGGAGGAGGACCATGGAGTCCATGGTGCTCTCACGGCTTGGTGGTTTTCTTGCAGATGTTTCATTGCCAAACCAGGTAACATCATCGCTTGATAACATCTGATCAACTGATGTGGTTACCTAGTTTGGCAATGAAACATCTGCAAGAAAACCATCAAGCTCAGAGAGCCCCAAGGACTCCGTAGTTTAACTCTGAGCTAAAAATACTCTTATATCAGTACTTGAGTACCTGCCTTGTGAGACCAAGCTGGAGAAGG